>NC_053028.1:456116679-456162099 GCF_003073215.2 Triticum urartu
TATATATGACACTTTCGCAAAAAAAATTATAGTTACACGGATCTTTTGGGAAATTGATTTTTTTTGGAATAAATCTTTGTGGGAATTGGTTAATCACAAGATGGATTCACGTTGACATCGTCAACCGCCGGATGTTGTGGAAAGCTGGCCCGCCCCTTCCCCAAGGAAACGAGAAGAGACCGGATCTTTCTGGAATTTTATTTCATCCCATATATACCCGACCCTGGTCTCCTCTCTCGTCACAACAAAATTTCACCCGAGCGATTCGATCTGCATATCCCAACCTCGACAGAGCAATGGCACGCCGTGGTTTTTTTGGGTATGATCCCTACGACTGCTACTACCCTGCGTCGCCCTACGCCTACGATTACGATCCATACTACCACAGTCCCGCCGTCGACGCGTTCTTCGCCGAGCCGCTCGTGACGGCCCGCCGGAGGGCCCCGACGCAGCACGACGACGGCTTCTTCCCTGGATTCAGAGTCTCCGAGCCGGCGGCGCGGACCAGGGCGCGTCCCAGGCCCAGCAGCGGGTCCCCGAAGAGCTGCCCCGACTGCTACGAGGTGGAGGTCACAGGGCCCGAGCCTGACTCGCCGCCCGCGGTGCCGAGGAAGCCGGCGCCGTCAGCGGAGGAGGCCGCGGCGAGGGTGCAGGCGGCGGCGCGCGGGCTGCTCGCTCGTCGCATGGTGCGGGAGGTGCGTGCGGTGGAGCGCCAGGCCAAGGCCGTGGCCGCGAGGGTGGCGGCCGAGGCGGAGGCGCTCCGCGAGGACGCCCGTGCGCGGATCGGCCTCGGGGAGGAGCTCATGCGGCTGCTGCTCCGTCTCGACGGCGTGCGCGGTGCCCGGGAGTACCGCAGGAGGGTCACCAGGCGCGTGCTCACGCTCCAGGACGCAGTTGACGCTCTCGAGGCCGCGCCCGCGGTGGTGACCGCCGATGCGCCGGAAGTTCAGAATGCAGAGGAAGAAGCAGAGGATGGGATGGAACCGGAGTTGGAGCTGCCGGTTGAGGACAACACTGCGGCTGATCCTCTGGTTGCCGAGACAACTGACACGGCGGCAATGGAGGTTGACGTGGCGAGCCCCGTCGACGTCGTCGTGGACGAGGCCGAGACCGAACTGGTGGCGGAAGGGGAGAAGGCCTCGGAGGCGGAGGGGGAGTGGGAGATGGTGGCGACGGGAGACGGCGACGTCTCCACTGGCGAGAAGGAACCTACACCACCCAAAGCGCAGCAGCAGCAAGAACAGGCACATAAGGAGAAGAAAACGGTGACCACCGACGGGCTGGACGCGAAGAAACTGATGGAGATGGTGGCGGCACTGTGCGAGCAGAGCGCGCAGCAGTGCACTCTGATTGGCTCCCTGGCAGAGCGGGTGGACACACTGGAGCGCGCCGTCCGGCGGGTGGAGGAGACCGACCGGTGCAGACGGAGGAACAAGAACACCAACAAGGACGGCAAGAAGAACACTAGCTTCTACAGCGACTAGATACCATAAATAGCTTCTCCTAGCATGAGGCTTCGATTGGATTTTTTTTCATTAGCTTTTAATCTTGCATTTGTTTCAATTCCGTTCATTGTGTGAACAAACTTAGATCATGTCGGCAAATTTCATTAATTTAATTGAGTTGTGTGATGCTTGAGCTTTTAAAATACGACAAATGCTTCTTTTTATGGGCAATCGAGCTTCCAGTTTATTATGCACATCTTCTGCACTCACGGCAAAGGAATATGTGCAAGCTACCAAAATTTACTTATCAAACAAATTACTGATCAGAAGTCATTGTCGCAGCCTACAAAATCAACCGAGAAAATCAAGAGGAGAATGTTTTTGCTTTGGTGGAACTAAAAGAGAAAATAGATGAAATTAACAAGCTTCCTTCATGAAGACATAGCTACAACATCAATAGATCAACTGAAAATGGAATATATGTTCACCCGGTGTCATTAACTTCAAGCAATCTTCATCCGCTTCACAGGAACAACCAAGAAAATCTGCGTATCTTTTTACAGAAATATTTCCCAGGGTCACTCACTGGTTCTGAATGTTGTACTGGCCAGCTGCAAAATTCTGAATAATGATTATAGTCCAGGCAAAAGGACACAATTTGCCATTTGGGTTGAAGTTAGCTGACGCAGGATAAGAGAAAATTGTAGCCAACTCTAGCAGCCGGCGCATGTGCATAAATAAAGCAAGGAGCATCAATGCATCTTAACAAAGGAAAAAGGACAGGGCACATTTTGTTTATGTTGAAAAATACTCCAAGAACCTGGTGCTAGGTCATGCATTTAGATCCAGACCCCCCAAAAAAATCATGAACAACAAAGTAATGGGGAACATGAACCAAGCATCCGGATTAGACCAATAAATCCCAGTACCTCGTTGCATGCAGTATGACTAATTACTCCGTTCTATATTTTATCTCTGGATATCATTGGTGCTGTTCAAAGTGTATCACCTACTATCACCATCAGAAGAAAGATTGACAATGAGTCGGTCCCAAAGCATGACATTGTTCTTGGCAGATGACTCGTAAGCAGCAACTTAACTTGTTGATGACTAAAAATATGATGTATACTGTATTGATAGCTTAAAGTGTGATACTTACAACTAATTTGACTGCACGAATAAGATTGTTACCATTTATCTTTGGAATGATCTTGCCAGCACTTGTTGAAGAGCTCTTGGACCTTGTTGACGCTGCACCTATTATTGTAGTGAAGAGCTTGAAACTATCAGGTAGGCTCCAATCAACCTTTTTCTGCATTAAACCATGGGATCTTATTTGCTCTAATAGCTTGTTGCTAAATTTGTCTACCAGATGTGTTTATTTCTATAGTGGGCAAAGCACACTTGTGATTAAGCACAAGATGGAGGTTGGCCACAGAGCGACGGAGGCTGTGACAAACACCTACACTGGTTCCCTGGGGTGACGACAGCGTTGTAGGAGGCAGGCAAAGGGCGACAACGGAGGAGTAGCAGGCAAAGAAGCAATCGGCATGAATCCATGGCCGAGAAGCAATCAAGATGAGCACACAGTGTGCACGGGCACATGGAAGCATCCCTAAAACAGAGGATCCTACATTCCCGCCACACCATATGGGACAAAATCGATAACATACGCCATAGAACAAGTTTTGATTCAATCGCCTCCGCTATTTGGGTTTCAGCCGAGACAACCCCCGCCCCCCCCCCCCCCCCCCCCAAAAAAAAACCCCCTTCCATACCAACGAAATAATCAAGACATAAGGAAACCAACGAAATTGAATCCTCGGATGCAGCGCAGGAAGATGAATAGCATGACGACGAAGCCCCGCAACCCATCTGTCAGACCCTGTTCATGTATTCCCCTGTTCCAGCGTGCCAGAAGCTATAACGGCCGTGGATCCTCCATCATGTGGTCCTGGTTCAAAAATAACGGTTCATCAGCGGAGGGCATCTCTCCTCCATCGATCTGCCATCATGCGGCTGCTGATGCAAATGAGTAGCTGTAGCTTACCCGACATAGCCATGTGCTCTGTTTTGCTTTACTTCTACTTTTTACCAACTTGTAGTGGCTATAAAGCCAGCCACAATCCATGAGAGAGGGCATGTTGTTTTGTATTGGGTGCAAACCCTAGCCGCCAGTGGCGTGCTAAACTACTTTCCCCATTTTCTATCAAAGAAACCCTAGTTTCAAGCTCCTGTTCTTCCCTCAAATCGATGTTGCGGTAGTTAAATTGCTTAATTCAGAGCTCTGGTCCTGACAATTGGTATCAAGAGCTAGTCTTTTCTTGGTAGTGGAGTTGATTGGGGCGAAGTAGAGGTTGGTTGCAGCTATAAAATCCCTCTCCGAGCCCTAATCCGGCGACGACGACATCAGGTGGCGGCCAGAGTGGCAGCGTTCGGGTGCAGTCAGAGTACAATTTGGTTGCCTGGGATTACTTCTCGGGTGGTAAAACCCCAGCTCATGTGATCTGATCATGTACCATCGGAGGCAGGCGCAGGAGGCGGCGTAGGCGGTGGTGACGAGTTCATCCCACCCCCCCACCCCCCTATGGTGGTGATAGCCGACGACTTCAAGATGACGGGCCTGGCTGATTCTGGTTCGACGGCTGAATTGCAGCTGGAGTCCCTTGAATTAGACATCAAGACGCTGAAGGAAATATGCCCTAGAGGCAATAATAAAGTTATTATTTATTTCCTTATATCATGATAAATGTTTATTATTCATGCTAGAATTGTATTAACCGGAAACATAATACATGTGTGAATACATAGACAAACAGAGTGTCACTAGTATGCCTCTACTTGACTAGCTCGTTAATCAAAGATGGTTATGTTTCCTAACCATGGACAAAAGAGTTGTTATTTGATTAACGAGGTCACATCATTAGTTGAATGATCTGATTGACATGACCCATTCCATTAGCTTAGCACCCGATCGTTTAGTATGTTGCTGTTGCTATTCTTCATGACTTATACATGTTCCTATGACTATGAGATTATGCAACTCCCGTTTACCGGAGGAACACTTTGGGTGCTACCAAACATCACAACGTAACTGGGTGATTATAAAGGAGTACTACAGGTGTCTCCAAAGGTAGATGTTGGGTTGGCGTATTTCGAGATTAGGATTTGTCACTCCAATTGTCGGAGAGGTATCTCTGGGCCCTCTCGGTAATGCACATCACTTAAGCCTTGCAAGCATTGCAACTAATGAGTTAGTTGCGAGATGATGTATTACGGAACGAGTAAAGAGACTTGCCGGTAACAAGATTGAACTAGGTATTGGATACCGACGATCGAATCTCGGGCAAGTAACATACCGATGACAAAGGAAACAACGTATGTTGTTATGCGGTCTGACCGATAAAGATCTTCGTAGAATATGTAGGAGCCAATATGGGCATCCAGGTCCCGCTATTGGTTATTGACCGGAGACGTGTCTCGGTCATGTCTACATTGTTCTCGAACCGTAGGGTCCGCACGCTTAAGGTTTCGATGACAGTTATATTATGAGTTTTGATGTACCGAAGGAGTTCGGAGTCCCGGATGAGAGCGGGGACATGACGAGGAGTCTCGAAATGGTCGATACGTAAAGATTGATATATTGGAAGCCTATGTTTGGACATCGGAAGTGTTCCGGGTGAAATCGGGATTTTACCGGATTACCAGGAGGGTTACCGGAACCCCCCGGGAGCCAAATGGGCCAACATGGGCCTTAGTGGAAAGGTGAGAGGGCAGCCCACATAGGGCTGCGCCTCCCCCCCTCTCCCTAGTCCTATTAGGACTAGGAGAGGGGCCGGCCACCTTTCTCTTTCACTTCCCACTTGGGAATCCTAGTTGGACTAGGATTGGAGGGGGGAGTCCTACTCCCGGTAGGAGTAGGACTCCTCCTGCGCCTCCCTCCTTTGGCCGGCCAGCCTCCCTCCCTCCATCCTTTATATACGGGGGCAGGGGACACCCCAAGACACACAAGTTGATCCTTGAGATCATTCCTTAGCCGTGTGCGGTGCCCCCCTGCCACCAAATTCCACCTCGATCATACCGTTACAGTGCTTAGGCGAAGCCCTGCGTCGGTAGTACATCAAGATCGTCACCACGCCGTCGTGCTGACGGAACTCTTCCTCGACGCTTTGCTGGATCGGAGCCCGAGGATCGTCATCGAGCTGAACATGTGCTAAGAACTCGGAGGTGCCGGAGTAACGGTGCTTGGATCGGTCGGATCGGGAAGAAGACGTACGACTACTTCCTCTACGTTGTGTGATCGCTTCCGCAGTCGGTCTGCGTTGGTACGTAGACAACACTCTCCCCCTCGTTGCTATGCATCACCATGATCTTGCGTGTGCGTACGAATTTTTTTGAAATTACTACGTTCCCCAACAGTGGCATCCGAGCCTAGGTTTTATGGTTTGATGTTATTTGCACGAGTAGAACACAAGTGAGTTGTGGGCGATACAAGTCATACTGCCTACCAGCATGTCATACTTTGGTTCGGCGGTATTGTTGGACGAGACGATCCGGACCAACCTTACGCGTACTCTTACGCGAGACCGGTTCCCTCGACGTGCTTTGCACATAGATGGCTTGCGGAAGATAGTCTCTCCAACTTTAGTTGAACCAAGTGTAGCTACGCCCGGTCCTTGAGAAGGTTAAAACGGAGTCTATTTGACGAACTATCGTTGTGGTTTTGATGCGTAGGTGAGATGAGTTCTTACTTAAGCCCGTAGCAGCCACGTAAAACTTGCAACAACAAAGTAGAGGACGTCTAACTTGTTTTTGCAGGGCATGTTGTGATGTGATATGGTCAAGGCATGATGCTGATTTTATTGTATGAGATGATCATGTTTTGTAACCGAGTTATCGGCAACTGGCAGGAGCCATATGGTTGTCGCTTTATTGTATGCAATGCAATCGCGATGTAATGCTTTACTTTATTACTAAGCGGTAGTGATAATCGTGGAAGCATAAGATTGGCGAGACGACAACGATGCTACGATGGAGATCAAGGTGTCGCGCCGGTGACGATGGTGATCATGACGGTGCTTCAGAGATGGAGATCACAAAGCACAAGATGATGATGGCCATATCATATCACTTATATTGATTGCATGTGATGTTTATCCTTTTATGCATCTTATCTTGCTTTGATTGACGGTAGCATTATAAGATGATCTCTCACTAAATTATCAAGAAGTGTTCTCCCCGAGTATGCACCGTTGCAAAAGTTCTTCGTGCTGAGACACCACGTGATGATCGGGTGTGATAGGCTCTACGTTCAAATACAACGGGTGCAAAACAGTTGCACACGCGGAATACTCAGGTTATACTTGACGAGCCAAGCATATACAGATATGGCCTCGGAACACGGAGACCGAAAGGTCGAGCGTGAATCATATAGTAGATATGATCAACATAATGATGTTCACCATTGAAAACTACTCCATCTCACGTGATGATCGGTTATGGTTTAGTTGATTTGGATCACGTGATCACTTAGAGGATTAGAGGGATATCTATCTAAGTGGGAGTTCTTAAGAAATATGATTAATTGAACTTAAATTTATCATGAACTTAGTCCTGGTAGTATTTTGCAAATTATGTTGTAGATCAATAGCTCGCGTTGTTGCTTCCCTGTGTTTATTTTTGATATGTTCCTAGAGAAAATTGTGTTGAAAGATGTTAGTAGCAATGATGCGGATTGGATCCGTGATCTGAGGTTTATCCTCATTGCTGCACAGAAGAATTATGTCCTTGATGCACCGCTAGGTGACAGACCTATTGCAGGAGCAGATGCAGACGTTATGAACGTTTGGCTAGCTCAATATGATGACTACTTGATAGTTTAAGTGCACCATGCTTAATGGCTTAGAATCGGGACTTCAAAGACGTTTTGAACGTCATGGACCATATGAGATGTTCCAGGAGTTGAAGTTAATATTTCAAGCAAATACCCGAGTTGAGAGATATGAAGTCTCCAACAAGTTCTATAGCTAAAAAGATGGAGGAGAATCGCTCAACTAGTGAGCATGTGCTCAGATTGTCTGGGTACTACAATTGCTTGAATCAAGTGGGAGTTAATCTTCCAGATAAGATAGTGATTGACAGAATTCTCTAATCACCATCACCAAGTTAGTAGAACTTCGTGATGAACTATAATATGCAAGGGATAACGGAAACGACTCCCAAGCTCTTCGTGATGCTGAAATCAACGAAGGTAGAAATCGAAGAAAAACATCAAGTGTTGATGGTTGACAAGACCACTAGTTTCAAGAAAAAGGACAAAGGAAAGAAGGGGAACTTCAAGAAGAACGGCAAGCAAGTTGCTGCTCAAGTGAAGAAGCCCAAGTCTGATCCTAAGCCTGAGACTAAGTGCTTCTACTGCAAAGGGACTGGTCACTGGAAGCGGAACTACCCCAAGTGATTGGCGGATAAGAAGGATGGCAAAGTGAACATAAGTATATTTGATATACATGTTATTGATGTGTACTTTACTAGTGTTTATAGCAAACCCTCAGTATTTGATACTAGTTCAGTTGCTAACTCGAAACGGGAGTTGCAGAATAAATAGAGACTAGTTAAGGGTGAAGTGACGATATGTGTTGGAAGTAGTTCCAAGATTGATATGATCATCATCGCACACTCCCCTATACTTTCGGGATTAGTGTTGAAACTAAATAAGTGTTATTTGGTGTTTGTGTTGAGCATGAATATGATTTGATCATGTTTATTGTAATACGGTTATTCATTTAAGTAAAAGAATAAATTGTTGTTCTGTTTACATGAATAAAACCTTATATGGTTACACACCCAATGAAAATAGTTCATTGGATCTCGATCTTAATAATACACATATTCATAATATTGAAACCAAAAGATGCAAAGTTAATAATGATAGTGCAACTTATTTGTGGCACTGCTGTTTAGGTCATATTGGTATAAAGCGCATGAAGAAACTCCATGCTGATGGGCTTTCGGAATCACTTGATTATGAATCACTTGATGCTTGTGAACCATGCCTTTTGGGCAAGATGACTAAAACGCCGTTCTCCGGAACAATGGAGCAAGAAAAGATTTGTTGAAAATCATACATACTGATGTATGTGGTCCGATGAATATTGAGGCTCGCGACAGGTATCATTATTTTCTGATCTTCACAGACGATTTGAGCAGATATGAGTATATCTACTTGATGAAACATAAGTCTGAAACATTTGAAAAGTTCAAAGAATTTCAGAGTGAAGTGAAAAATCATCGTAACAAGAAAATAAAGTTTCTATGATCTGATCGTAGAGAAGAGTATTTGAGTTACGAGTTTGGCCTTCAGTTAAAAAACAATGTGAAATAGTTTCACTACTCACGCCACAAGGAACACCATAGTGTAATGGTGTGTCCGAACGTCATAACCGTACTTTATTAGATATAGTGCGATCTATGATGTCTCTTACCGATCTACCACTATCGTTTTGGGGTTATGCATTAGAGACAGCTGCATTCACGTTAAAAAAAAAGGGGCACCATCTATATCCGTCGAGACGACGCCTTATGAACTATGGTTTGGCAAGAAACCAAAGTTGTCGTTTCTTAAAGTTTGGGGTTACGATGCTTATATGAAAAAGTTTCATCCTGATAAGCTCAAAACTCAAATCAGAGAAGTGCATCTTCATAGGATATCCAAAGGAAACTATTGGATACACCTTCTATCACAGATCCGAAGGCAAGACTTTTTGTTGCTAAATTCGGAAACTTTCTGGAGAAGGAGTTTCTCTCGAAAGAAGTGAGTGGGAGGAAAGTAGAACTTGACGAGGTAACTGTACCTACTCCGTTATTGGGAAATAGTACATCACAGAAAACTGTTTCTGTGAGACCTACACCAATAAGAGAGGAAGTTAATGATGATGATCATGAAACTTTAGATCAAGATACTACTGGACCTCGTAGATCAACCAGAGTAAGATCCGCACCAGAGTGGTACGGTAATCCTGTTCTGGAAGTCATGCTAGTACATCATGATGAACCTACGAACTATGAAGAAGCGATGGTGAGCCCAGATTCCGCAAAGTGGCTTGAAGCCATGAAATCTGAGATGGGATCCATGTATGAGAACAAAGTATGGACTTTGGTTGACTTGCCCGATGATCGGCAAGCAATTGAGAATAAATGGATCTTTAAGAAAAAGACTGACGCTGATGGTAATGTTACTGTCTACAAAGCTCGACTTGTCGCAAAAGGTTTTCGACAAGTTCAAGGAGTTGACTACGATGAGACTTTCTCACCCGTAGCGATGCTTAAGTCTGTCAGAATCATGTTAGCAATTGCCGCATTTTATGATTATGAAATTTGGCAAATGGATGTAAAAACTGCATTCCTGAATGGATTTCTGGAAGAAGAGTTGTATATGATGCAACCGGAAGGTTTTGTCGATCCAAAGGGAGCTAACAAAGTGTGCAAACTCCAGCGATCCATTTATGGACTGGTGCAAGCATCTCGGAGTTGGAATAAATGCTTTGATAGTGTGATCAAAGCATATAGTTTTATACAGACTTGCGGTGAAGCCTGTATTTACGAGAAAGTGAGTGGGAGCACTACAGCATTTCTAATAAGTATATGTGAATGACATATTGTTGATTGGAAATAATGTAGAATTATTCTGTAAAGCATAAAAGGAGTGTTTGAAAGGAGTTTTTCAAAGAAAGACTTCGGTAAAGCTGCTTACATATTGAGCTTCAAGATCTATAGAGATAGATCAAGACGCTTGATAAGTTTTTCAATAAGTACATACCTTGACAAGATTTTGAAGTAGTTCAAAATGGAACAGTCAAAGAAAAAGTTTCTTGCCTGTGTTATAAGGTGTGAAGTTGAGTAAAGACTCAAAGCCCGAGCACGGCAGAAGATAGAAAGAGAATGAAAGTCAATCCCTATGCCTCATTCATAGGTTCTATAAAGTATGCCATGCTGTGTACCAGATCTATTATATACCCTGCACTGATTTGGCAAGGGAGTACAATAGTGATCTAGGAGTAGATCACTGGACAGCGGTCAGAATTATCCCTAGTGAAATAAGGATATGTTTCTCGATTATGGACGTGACAAAAAGGTTCGTCGTAAAGGGTTACGTCGATGCAAGTTTTTGACACTGATCCAGATGAATCTAAAGTCTCAATCTGGATACATATTGAAAGTGGGAGCAATTAGCTAGAGTAGCTCCGTGTAGAGCATTGTAGACATAGAACTTGCAAAATACTTACGGATCTGAATGTGACAGACCCGTTGACTAAAATTATCTCACAAGCAAAACATGATCACACCTTAGTACTCTTTGGGTGTTAATCACATAGATATGTGAACTAGATAACTGACCCTAGTAAACCCTTTGAGTGTTGGTCACATGACGATGTGAACTATGGGTGTTAATCACATGGTGATGTGAACTATTGCTGTTAAATCACATGGCGATGTGAACTAGATTATTGACTCTAGTGCAAGTGGGAGACTGAAGGAAATATGCCCTAGAGGCAATAATAAAGTTATTATTTATTTCCTTATATCATGATAAATGTTTATTATTCATGCTAGAATTGTATTAACCGGAAACATAATACATGTGTGAATACATAGACAAACAGAGTGTCACTAGTATGCCTCTACTTGACTAGCTCGTTAATCAAAGATGGTTATGTTTCCTAACCATGGACAAAAGAGTTGTTATTTGATTAACGAGGTCACATCATTAGTTGAATGATCTGATTGACATGACCCATTCCATTAGCTTAGCACCCGATCGTTTAGTATGTTGCTGTTGCTATTCTTCATGACTTATACATGTTCCTATGACTATGAGATTATGCAACTCCCGTTTACCGGAGGAACACTTTGGGTAGCTACCAAACATCACAACGTAACTGGGTGATTATAAAGGAGCTCTACAGGTGTCTCCAAAGGTACATGTTGGGTTAACGTATTTCGAGATTAGGATTTGTCACTCCGATTGTCGGAGAGGTATCTCTGGGCCCTCTCGGTAATGCACATCATATAAGCCTTGCAAGCATTGCAACTAATGAGTTAGTTGCGGGATGATGTATTACGGAACGAGTAAAGAGACTTGCCGGTAACGAGATTGAACTAGGTATTGGATACCGACGATCGAATCTCGGGCAAGTAACATACCGATGACAAAGGGAACAACGTATGTTGTTATGCGGTCTGACCGATAAAGATCTTCGTAGAATATGTAGGAGCCAATATGGGCATCCAGGTCCCGCTATTGGTTATTGACCGGAGACGTGTCTCGGTCATGTCTACATTGTTCTCGAACCGTAGGGTCCGCACGCTTAAGGTTTCGATGACAGTTATATTATGAGTTTTGATGTACCGAAGGAGTTCGGAGTCCCGGATGAGATCAGGGACATGACGAGGAGTCTCGAAATGGTCGAACGTAAAGATTGATATATTGGAAGCCTATGTTTGGACATCGGAAGTGTTCCGGGTGAAATCGGGATTTTACCGGATTACCGGGAGGGTTACCGGAACCCCCCGGGAGCCAAATGGGCCATGGGCCTTAGTGGAAAGGTGAGAAGGCAGCCCCACATAGGGCTGCGCCTCCCCCCCTCTCCCTAGTCCTATTAGGACTAGGAGAGGGGCCGGCCACCTCTCTCTTTCACTTCCCACTTGGGAATCCTAGTTGGACTAGGATTGGAGGGGGGAGTCCTACTCCCGGTAGGAGTAGGACTCCTCCTGCGCCTCCCTCCTTTGGCCGGCCAGCCTCCCTCCCTCCATCCTTTATATACGGGGGCAGGGGACACCCCAAGACACACAAGTTGATCCTTGAGATCATTCCTTAGCCGTGTGCGGTGCCCCCCTGCCACCAAATTCCACCTCGATCATACCGTTACAGTGCTTAGGCGAAGCCCTGCGTCGGTAGTACATCAAGATCGTCACCACGCCGTCGTGCTGACGGAACTCTTCCTCGACGCTTTGCTGGATCGGAGCCCGAGGATCGTCATCGAGCTGAACATGTGCTAAGAACTCGGAGGTGCCGGAGTAACGGTGCTTGGATCGGTCGGATCGGGAAGAAGACGTACGACTACTTCCTCTACGTTGTGTGATCGCTTCCGCAGTCGGTCTGCGTTGGTACGTAGACAACACTCTCCCCCTCGTTGCTATGCATCACCATGATCTTGCGTGTGCGTAGGAAATTTTTTGAAATTACTACGTTCCCCAACAGACGCTACGGCAGGACAGAGAAGAAGACCGCAAGGAGTTTCAGCAATTTCAGGCAACAGTGAACAAGAATTTTGCCACCATGCAGAAGAACTTCGATAGAATCCAGGAAAACTTCAGGCGCCTATTGTTAGATCCTAAAACAGCACAAGCGGATGAGGTTGAAGAAGGTCAAGGAAGTGTCCAAATGAAGGACAACTAGATCAACTCGCCTCGAGTGACTCCTGCAATACTGAGAGACCACACAGGCAAAGAATTGCAGCTGGATGGTACACCTAACACTACCAAAAGGACACATCCATGACATTTTGGGCCGAACGAATTTCTTTTCTGTCATGCTTATGACACATCTATGACGATAATTGTGACAAAACCCGGTATCATCATGGATGTGGTGGGCTCCTACTTCTATGACAAAAAATCATGACAGAAAATGGGCTTTTCGTCCTGAGCGGGCCGGAGACGCACCTGCATGACATTCTTTGGGCCGCCCATGATGGAAAAAATCGTGGTAGAAGCGAGGGCGAGGAAAATTTCAGGGAGTTCTCGGCTAAGGTGGGTGGTCGGGGCCGAGTGATGCAGTAGACGGTGGATGAACATTAGCCCGTGGAGTCCCGTTTTGAGGTACGTCACACCTCTCTCGATGAACAGGACCCGGTTTCGACCGTAGGCGCTCCAACACAAGTCCGTTTCCTCCGTTTTGCGGTACGCCACACCCCTCTCGATCAACAGCAGGACGTAGGGTTTTACCTTCATCAAGAGGGCCCGAACCTGGGTAAAACACCGTGTCCCCTCCCTCCTGTTACCATCCGCCTTAGACGCATAGTTCGGGACCCCCTACCCGAGATCCGCCGGTTTTGACATCGACAGTTGGTACAGAAGACGGTGGTGGGATCGGCAAAGACGATGTAGGAGCGTGATGCTAATGGTGACTGACTTCTGGGGCATGGAAACACATGGCGCGGGCCAGAGGGCTTGTGTGGCTTCGACAAGACTATGGCGCGGGGTTGATTCAAGACGGTGCACATGTGAGCTTGAAGTTGACGGGGCGTGAGGGTGGACTGATCATCTACCATGGAGTCATGTTGAAGGTGGAGCTGATTGAGTGGCTACGGCGTAAGTCGACAGAGAGTCGAAGCCTATTCAGCGGGAAAAGCGAGTAACATGCAGTTTGGACTGGAGCCCAGTGTTCTGATGGAAGCGTGAAACTTTTCATCGATCGGTGATGATCGGTGGTACTCTGCAGTGGAGGTTGAGTGTGTGGGTTCGCGACCCTTGAGACTCGACCGGGACACCGGAGGCTCGACGCGGTAATAGCGGTGAGGCGTGCGGTGCGCATGGGATATGGAGACAGGCCAGGGCTCTGGTGGTCATACATGTGGTGAGATGACTGCGAATTTGACTCGGGATGACTACACACTAGTGCAGAACCGGGCAATAGCACCGGTTCATAAGGCCCTTTAGTGCCGGTTCCATAACCGGCACTAAAGTATGGGCACTAAAGCCCCCCCCCCTTAGTACCGGTTCAGCACGAACCGGTGCTAAAGGGAAACCACGTGGCACGAGCCAGCTCCGGAGGCCGGGAGCCCTTTAGTACCGGTTGGTAACACCAACCGGTACTAATTGTTTGTGGGTTTTTGTTTTATTTTGTATTTTTCAATTAAATTTGTGTTATCAATTTAATTTAGAATTGTTTTACGTTATAATGAGTTGTAGTCATCATCATCATCATCATCATCATCATCGCATATTAATAAATAAATAAACTCTAGCTAGCTAAAAATCATCATAGTCGTCTAATTACCACTATTTAATCATCATAGTCATTACCGCTAGCTATCTAATCATCACCAACACTGGCTAGCTTAAAGAGGAAACATTCACTTTGTAACAGAAGCAAAGATATCATCGAGTTCAACATAATCATCACCAACATCAAAGTTCAGGACACGGACATGAGACACTAATTAAGAGCATGAACTAGTGCTGCTCCCTCTCAGGTAGAATAGCATAGAACATGTATAGCTCTCCTGATTCATCATACTGGAGCATGCAGATGAATCTGTCTCCTAATCTTGGGTTGCGCTTCTCCTTGCTACCCCCTAGTACTTCTCTGCGATCGTTAACAATTTTGCTCCAATCTTTCACTATTAAGCATTCTCTGCTTTCAGAAATCCTGAATGCAGTCATGTGCAATGTAGGATATCTTGGCCATAAGCTAACCATTGACATGTCACCTTTAGTCTCGATCCACTGAGGCACAACTGTCATCGGAAGTCCCTGTTGAAGAACATCGTATAGTAATTAATATACTAAGCAATGAAAGTTTACCTTCAAAAATAATGTATGCAAAAGATGCACTAATTAAGGACAAATAGTTAAAATCTTACCATCTTTCGATTATAGATGTGACCGTAGTTCAATACGATCATCATTGGTCGCACGTTTTGAGTACTAACATTTCTAAGTTCAGGAAAAAAAATTGTCTTGACAGTATTAAGATCCTCAAGCCATGAAACATAATGACTTATCTCCTCGCAGTTTAGTTGAGCCCCGGGGCAGTAGTAGGTCCTGTCTACCAAGCGCCGGACATGTTTGCTTGAACCGAAATAAGCTGACAATACAAATTAGTTGTCAACTATTTTTGAATAAACTGTATCAAAGACATAAACATATGCATGCATGGTTGAGAAAAACTCACATAATGGTAGAACTGGAGGCGTTTGCACATCGACCCAGATGTCTATATTACCTTCAATATCATCTTCCGGACGAATATCAAAGGTGACAACCATACCAGGCTCAAATGCATAAGCCTTGCATAGTGCTTGCCAAATTTTGCATTCAAAATGGGTGTATGTGTCTCCATTATATAATTTGACGTTGAAAGTATACACATGCTCCGTCTTCAAGTAAACTCTCTTTACCTCCATATCATCTATGGCACTAAAACCTATCTTATCCAAGACAAAAATTCTTGCATGGCAGGGGATGCGCTAGTAGAATAGTGAAAATTTAAAATTATAAGTTGAAGCAAATGAAGCATAAGTTGCATGGCAGGGGATGCGCTAGTAGAATAGTGAAAATTTAAAATTATAAGTTGAAGCAAATGAAGCATAAGTTTTGCATTCAAATAATAATTGACAAAGTGACTTACTGTATCAACTTCGAATGTCTCATCCAGCTTGATGCTGAAGCGCCTACCATCAACAAGGAAATTTCTGTTGCACAGGCCGCGCTGGTCTTCACAGTGTTCGCACATAATGAAATCTTTTTCGTCGTCAGATGACATTTCCTATGTTCATATAGGTGAAACATTAAACACCTATTACTATCTAACATTAATTAATATCTAGCCAAATATATATTCATCTAACATTTGACATTAATATATCTAACTATATTCATCTCTAACAATTGACATTACTATATATTTAACTTTTCTATCTAATTCATCTAACATTCGACATTAATCTAACATTTATATAAAATCAAAATATATAAAAAATTAAATAAACAGAAAAACTCATTAACAAATAATATTTTAATTAGATCATCAAATCTCAGATGCCTAAATTTTCTTACTAAAAATAAACTAGTTATATTAATTATTGAACTAGTTCAAATCTCATATACCTAAATAAACTAGTTATATTAATTATTGAACTAGTTCAAATCTCATATACCTAAATAAACTAGTTATATTAATTATTGAACTAGTTCAAATCTCATATACCTAAATAAACTAGTTCGACAATTTTCTTACTAAAAATAAACTAGTTATATTAATTATTGAACTAGTTCAAATCTCATATACCTAAATAAACTAGTTCGATAATTTTCTTACTAAAAATAAACTAGTTATATTAATTATTCAACTAGTTCAAATCTCTATAGTTCAACAATTTTCTATCTAGCTAATTCATCTAACATTCGACATTAATCAAACATTCGATCATCTAATTAACTTTTCTAAAAAATAGAAAATAAGTAAAAAAAATGTGTGTGTGTGTGTATGTGTGCGGCCCCGTACGCCGCCGCCCCGTACGTACGAGCGGGGGTGCCGGCGTACGGGGCGGGGGCGGGGGCGTACGTACGGGCGGGGGCGCCGCCGTACGGGCCGGGTGCGACGACGACGGACGGCGGCGCGGTGGGTATACGCGAGAGCGAGAGTCGTACGGGACCGCGGCGGGACGACGACGGACGGCGGCGCGCGGCGTTCGGGGCGGCGGCGCGAGACGGCGACGATGACGGGCGGCAGCGGGGACAGCGACGACGACGACGGACGACGGGCGACGGGCGGCGAGGACGGGTTCGAGTGGCGCACGAGAGGTTGGAGACGAAAGAAGTGGGGAGATCTAATTGAATTTTCGTAAGTGTTGTATATATAGGAGAGGCCTTTAGTACCGGTTGGAGCCACCAACCGGTACTAAAGGCCAACTTTGGCCAGGCCAAGAGGCGGGAAGAGCAGGCTTTTAGTACCGGTTGGTGGTTTCAACCGGTACTAAAGGGTGGTCTTTAGTACCGGTTGGAGCCACCAACCGGTACTAAAGGCCTCGCGCTGCCACCCCAAAGTTTAGTCCCACCTCGCCGGGCGAAGTGCAGCTGCACTGGTTTATAAACCCAGCCGCGGCTACCTCTTCGAACTCCTCTATATAGCAGGCTTCTGGGCCTAATTACTCCTCTACAAGCAACGGCGAAATTCCTTCAAGTTTTAGACAGGTGGTCAAGAAAGGAGCGGTGATGTTGAGTTCAGGTAACTCTTATGTGTGACACCTAATATGTGAGTTGTTCACTTTCACGCAGGTCAGTGATCAGTGTGTGATGGCGTTGGACTGATACTCTAGAAGTTGGGAGCACAAACTAGAGTAACAAGGAACTTAATTTTGCTCGAGTGTTGATTGTGGTCAAGAAAAAAAGGACTACAAGTTGCAGGTGGAGTCACATGGAGTCTTTGGAGTAGCAGCGGTGCTCATGAGATAAACTCAAATCCAATGTACATGGAAGTTTGACACATGGACGAATTCAAGGTGGTGGAGAATATTCGCCAAGGTGGATTTTGTTAGAGTTGTGTCGAATATTGTATACAAGGTAGGTTATAGTTGGACTCTGAGTAGTACTGTGTTTACATAGGGTATGGAGTCATGCCCCGGTAGGACACTTGTATCCTAGGCCTCTCATATATAGCGGGGGTAGACACACGATGTAACCTATGCCAACATAATAGCACAGGCGCGCAAGGGGAAGCCGGCAGCGTGTGCCGGTGTCCGGATGGCCGGTGTGCGGTATTGTGACGGTGTCATGGGGAGGAGCGCCCATAGTCAGGGCCTGGGGATGTAGCCATATCGGTGAACCTCGTTAACAAATTTCGGTGCCGTGCTCATGTGATTGCTTGGTCCTCGGATGATCGACGGTGGCCTCGGATTTATTCCAACAGCAGCATCCTGAGAGGGCTGGAAGTGTTGTAGGAGGGTATTATATGGAGAATTGGCGACAGAACTAGCATGAGAATTTGGGATGATCCATGGATCCCAAGGGGTGCAGTGCAACCCGCAGACCAGTTTCACACCAAGGAGCAAACCTTCTGTCCAGAGTGTCTGAATTAATCGATCCTCATACAGGCAGATGGGACAACAGCTTGGTTGTAGATTGTTTCCACCCAGATGATGTCCAAACAATTTCTAAATATCCCAATTTGTGACCAAGGGGAAGACTTTATAGCCTGGCATTTTGATAGTAAAGGGATTTTCTCTGTTAAGTTGGCGTATAAGATCCATGTGAAGTTGCTGAAAGAGGAGGCGATCAGGCAAATGGAGTCTTTCGTGAGATCTGGGATGTAAACTGCCCTCAGAGGGTTTATCATTTCTTGTGGCGGTTTGCACACAATAGTCACCCAATTTATATGAATATTAACCGCAAAGGTGTGGATCTGGACACACGTTGCGTTGTGTGTGAGAAATATTTTGAGGATGGGGGACACCTCTTTCTGAAATGCAAGCAAGTGAACTACAGATGGAGAGCCATGTTTCCGGAAGATGTTAGGCTAATGCTTCTCAACTGTACCTCGACCAAAGAAACACTGTCAGCCATTTTTTCTTTGCCATTTTCTTTTGCGAAAAACCTTAAGTGGTTACTGTCTTGTTTTGCATAGCTATCAGGGAGGAGGATCAATTTCCATAAGTGTGATCTAGTTCCTATTAACATTGACCGTGAGGAAGCAAAATTATTTGCTCAGGTTTTAGCGTGTAAGCTTGGAGATTTTCCGATCAAATATTTAGGAGCCCCTCTTCACTATAATAAACTTAGGAAAGAGGATTTACATCCCACTGTAGATAAAATTATTAAGAAGGGAGCTGGTTGGAGAGGGAGATTACTTTCCTCTGGTAATTAAGCGACTTACCCTTGTCCAGTCTTGTCTATCTAGAATCCCCTGCTATCTTATGGGAATTATTAAATTCCCTAAGTGGGTTACTAATATGATCAACTCTCAACTTGCTCACTGCTTTTGGGATGACTATGAAGGCCATCATAAATACCACCTAGCTGCTTGGGGTAATATTGCCTTAAAAACAGTATGGTGGTTTGGGCATTCCTGACATTGCTGATATGAATCTCAGCCTGCTAGCTTCGTGGGCTAAGAGATATTTCAACGATGATGGTAAAATTTGGAAACAAATCATTGACGCCAAATATAAAACTTGCAAAACTAACATTTTTGCTTGCCCTGATATTGGAGCTTCCCCCTTTGGAAAGGCATTCTTTGGGCTATTAAAGCTGCAAAAATTGGCTTTTCCTGGAAGGTGGGTAATGGCAAGAGTGTTAGGTTTTGGGAAGATAGGTGGACTGGCAATTCTACACTTGCAACTAGTTGTTGGGAGTTGTATAATATTGCCAATACTATCAATGTCTCCATCAGTGAGGTGTGGGATGGCATGACTCTGAAAATTAACTTTAGGAGATGTTTTTCGCCAGACATGCTTACTGCTTGGAATGAGCTTTTTAGTGTGGTCAAGGATCTGAGCTTGGAATGATCGTGAGGACACTATTATTTGGGATCTGGAGCCTAAGGGTATATACACTATTAAATCTTATTATAATTTTGTGAATTTTAGAGGAGTGTTTCCAGACAACATTATGTTGATCTGGAAAGCCAATGTTCCTCAGAGGATCCAGATCTTTCTCTGGTTGCTTGTGAGGAACAAGCTACTCACCAGAGACAATCTTCTGAAGAGGCAGCTGAAGGAAATATGCCCTAGAGGCAATAATAAAGTTATTATTTATTTCCTTATATCATGATAAATGTTTATTATTCATGCTAGAATTGTATTAACCGGAAACATAATACATGTGTGAATACATAGACAAACAGAGTGTCACTAGTATGCCTCTACTTGACTTGCTCGTTGATCAAAGATGGTTATGTTTCCTAACCATAGACATGAGTTGTCATTTGATTAACGGGATCACATCATTAGGAGAACGATGTGATTGACTTGACCCATTCCGTTAGCATAGCACTTGATCGTTTAGTTTGTTGCTATTGCTTTCTTCATGACTTATACATGTTCCTATGACTATGAGATTATGCAACTCCCGTTTACCGGAGGAACACTTTGTGTGCTACCAAACGTCACAACGTAACTGGGTGATTATAAAGGTGCTCTACAGCTGTCTCCGAAGGTACTTGTTGGGTTGGCGTATTTCGAGATTAGGATTTGTCACTCCGATTGTCGGAGAGGTATCTCTGGGCCCTCTTGGTAATGCACATCACTTAAGCCTTGCAAGCATTGCAACTAATGAGTTAGTTGCAGGATGATGTATTACGGAACGAGTAAAGAGACTTGCCGGTAACGAGATTGAACTAGGTATTGAGATACCGATGATCGAATCTCGGGCAAGTAACATACCGATGACAAAGGGAACAACGTATGTTGTTATGCGGTCTGACCGATAAAGATCTTCATAGAATATGTGGGAGCCAATATGAGCATCCAGGTTCCGCTATTGGTTATTGATCGGAGACGTGTCTCGGTCATGTCTACATTGTTCTAGAACCCGTAGGGTCCGCATGCTTAAGGTTTCGATGACAGTTATATTATGAGTTTATGAGTTTTGATGTACCGAAGGAGTTCGGAGTCCCGGATGAGATCAGGGACATGACGAGGAGTCTCGAAATGGTCGAGACATAAAGATCGATATATTGGACGACTATATTCAGACATCGGAAAGGTTCCGAGTGATTCGGGTATTTTTCGGAGTACCGGAGAGTTACGGGAATTCGCTAGGGGGGTATATGGGCCTTATTGGGCCATACGGGAATAGAGGAGACAGGCCAAAAGGAAGGAGGCGCGTGCCCCCCTCTGGTCCGAATTGGACAAGGGGTGCAGCCCACTTTTCCTTGTTCCTCTCCCCCTCTTTCCTTCTCTCCTACTCCAACAAGGGAAGGAGGAGTCCTACTCCCGATGGGAGTAGGACTCCCCCATTGGCGCGCCCTCCTCCTAGGCCGGCCGCCTCCCTCCCTTGCTCCTTTATATATGGGGGCAGGGGGCACCCCATAGACACGACAGTTGATCATTGATCTCTTAGCCGTGTGCGGTTCCCCCCTCCACCATAGTCCTCGATAATATTGTAGTGGTGCTTAGGCGAAGCCTTGCGACAGTAGAACATCAAGATCGTCACCATGCTGTCGTGCTGACGGAACTCTTCCCCGACATTCTGCTGGATCGGAGTCCGGGGATCGTCATCGAGCTGAATGTGTGCTAGAACTCGAAGGTGCCGTAGTTTCGGTGCTTGATCGGTCGGGCCGTGAAGACGTACGACTACATCAATCGCGTTATGCTAATGTTGGGGAACGTAGTAATTTCAAAAAAATTCCTACGCACACGCAAGATCATGGTGATGGATAGCAACGAGAGGGGAGAGTGTGATCTACGTACCCTTGTAGATCGACAACGGAAGCGTTAACTTGGTTGATGTAGTCGTACGTCTTCACGGCCCGACCGATCAAGCACCGAAACTACGGCACCTCCAAGTTCTAGCACACGTTCAGCTCGATGACGATCCCCGGACTGCAATCCAGCAAAGTGTCGGGGAAGAGTTCCGTCAGCACGACGGCGTGGTGACGATCTTGATGTACTAATGTCGCAGGGCTTCGCCTAAGCACTGCTACAATATTATCAAGGACTATGGTGGAAGGGGGCACCGCACACGGCTAAGAATATGATCACGTGGATCAACTTGTGTCTCTAGGGGGTGCCCCTGCCTCCGTATATAAAGGCTCAAAGGGGGGGTGCGGCCGGCCAGGAGAGGCGCGCCAGGAGGAGTCCTACTCCCTCTGGGAGTAGGACTCCCCCCTTTCCTAGTTGGAATAGGATTCGCAGAGGGGGGGAAAAGAGGAAGGGGGGCCGTGAAGGAAATATGCCCTAGAGGCAATAATAAAGTTATTATTTATTTCCTTATATCATGATAAATGTTTATTATTCATGCTAGAATTGTATTAACCGGAAACATAATACATGTGTGAATACATAGACAAACAGAGTGTCACTAGTATGCCTCTACTTGACTAGCTCGTTAATCAAAGATGGTTATGTTTCCTAACCATGAACAAAGAGTTGTTATTTGATTAACGAGGTCACATCATTAGTAGAATGATCTGATTGACATGACCCATTCCATTAGCTTAGCACCCGATCGTTTAGTATGTTGCTATTGCTTTCTTCATGACTTATACATGTTCCTATAACTATGAGATTATGCAACTCCCGTTTACCGGAGGAACACTTTGGGTACTACCAAACGTCACAACGTAACTGGGTGATTATAAAGGAGTACTACAGGTGTCTCCAATGGTAGATGTTGGGTTGGCGTATTTCGAGATTAGGGTTTGTCACTCCGATTGTCGGAGAGGTATCTCTGGGCCCCCTCGGTGATGCACATCACATAAGCCTTGCAAGCACTGCAACTAATATGTTAGTTGTGAGATGATGTATTACGGAACGAGTAAAGAGACTTGCCGGTAACGAGATTGAACTAGGTATTGGATACCGACGATCGAATCTCGGGCAAGTAACATACCGATGACAAAGGGAACAACGTATGTTGTTATGCGGTCTGACCGATAAAGATCTTCGTAGAATATGTAGGAGCCAATATGGGCATCCAGGTCCCGCTATTGGTTATTGACCGGAGACGTGTCTCGGTCATGTCTACATTGTTCTCGAACCGTAGGGTCCGCACGCTTAACGTTACGATGACAGTTATTATGAGTTTATGCGTTTTGATGTACCAAAGGTTGTTCGGAGTCCCGGATGAGATCACGGACATGACGAGGAGTCTCGAAATGGTCGAGACGTAAAGATTGATATATTGGAAGCCTATGTTTGGACATAGGAAGTGTTCCGGGTGAAATCGGGATTTTACCGGAATACCGGGAGGGTTACCGGAACCCCCCGGGAGACTAATGGGCCTATTGGGCCTTAGTGGAAAAGAGAAAAGGGGCAGCCCACAGCTGGCCGCGCGCCCCCCCCTCCCCAAGTCCTAGTAGGACTAGGAGAAGGGGCCGGCCCCCCTCTCTCTCCTTTCCCCCTTGAGAGTCCTAGTTGGAATAGAATTGGAGGACTCCCCCTGCGCCTCCCTCTCTCTGGCCGGCCAGCCCCCCTCCCTCCAACCTTTATATACGGGGGCAGGGGACACCCCAAGACACACAAGTTGATCCTTGAGATCGTTCCTTAGCCGTGTGCGGTGCCCCCTGCCACCAAATTCCACCTCGATCATATCGTTGTAGTGCTTAGGCGAAGCCCTGCGTCGGTAGTACATCAAGATCGTCACCACGCCGTCGTGCTGACGGAACTCCTCCCCGAAGCTTTGCTGGATCGGAGCCCGGGGATCGTCATCGAGCTGAACGTGTGCTAAGAACTCGGAGGTGCCGGAGTAACGGTGCTTGGATCGGTCGGATCGGGAAGACGTACGACTACTTCCTCTACGTTGTGTGATCGCTTCCGCAGTCGGTCTGCGTTGGTACGTAGACAACACTCTCCCCTCTCGTTGCTATGCATCACCATGATCTTGCGTGTGCGTAGGAAAATTTTCGAAATTACTACGTTCCCCAACAGGCCGGCCCCCTCTCCTTGTCCTATTTGGACCAAGGGAGGGGAGGGGCGTGCGGCCCATCTCTGGCTACCTCTCCTCTCTTCCACTAAGGCCCACTAAGGCCCATATATCTCCCGGGGGGTTCCGGTAACCTCCCGGTACTCCGGTAAAATCCCGATTTCACCCGGAACACTTCCGATATCCAAACATAGGCTTCCAATATATCAATCTTTATGTCTCGACCATTTCGAGACTCCTCGTCATGTCCGTGATCACATCCGGGACTCCGAACAACCTTCGGTACATCAAAATGTATAAACTCATAATATAACTATCATCGAAACCTTAAGCGTGCGGACCCTACGAGTTCGAGAACAATGTAGACACGACCGAGACACCTCTCCGGTCAATAACCAAAGCGGGACCTGGATGCCCATATTGGTTCCTACATATTCTACGAAGATCTTTTATCAGTCAGACCGCATAACAACATACGTTGTTCCCTTTGTCATCGGTATGTTACTTGCCTGAGATTCGATCGTCGGTATCCAATACCTAGTTCAATTTTGTTACCGGCAAGTCTCTTTACTCGTTCCGTAATACATCATCCCGCAACTAACTCATTAGTTGCAATGCTTGCAAGGCTTAAGTGATGTGCATTACCGAGAGGGCCCAGAGATACCTCTCCGACGGTCGGAGTGACAAATCCTAATATCGAAATACGTCAACCCAACATGTACCTTTGGAGACACCTGTAGAGCACCTTTATAATCACCCACTTACATTGTGACGTTTGGTAGCACACAAAGGGTTCCTCCGGCACACGGGAGTTACATAATCTCATAGTCATAGGAACATGTATAAGTCATGAAGAAAGCAATAGCAACATACTAAACGATCGGGTGCTAAGCTAATGGAATGGATCATGTCAATCAGATCATTCAACTAATGATGTGATCCTGTTAATCAAATGACAACTCTTTTTCCATGGTTAGGAAATATAACCATCTTTGATTAACGAGCTAGTCAAGTAGAGGCATACTAGTGACACTCTGTTTGTCTATGTATTCACACATGTATTATGTTTCCGGTTAATACAATTCTAGCATGAATAATAAACTTTTATCATGATATAAGGAAATAAATAATAACTTTATTATTGCCTCTAGGGCATATTTCCTTCAGTCTCTCACTTGCACTAGAGTCAATAATCTAGATTATACAGTAATGATTCTAACACCCATGGAGCCTTGGTGCTGATCATGTTTTGCTCGTGGAAGAGGCTTAGTCAACGGGTCTGCTACATTCAGATCCGTATGTATCTTACAAATCTCTATGTCTCCCACCTGGACCAGATCCTGGATGGAATTGAAGCGTCTTTTGATGTGCTTGGTTCTTTTGTGAAATCTGGATTCCTTTGCCAAGGCAATTGCACCAGTATTGTCACAAAAGATTTTCATTGGACCCGATGCACTAGGTATGATACCTAGATCGGATATGAACTCCTTCATCCAGACTCCTTCGTTTGCTGCTTCCGAAGCAGCTATGTACTCTGCTTCACATGTAGATCCCGCCACGACGCTTTGTTTAGAACTGCACCAACTGACAACTCCACCGTTTAATGTAAACACGTATCCGGTTTACGATTTAGAATCGTCCGGATCAGTGTCAAAGCTTGCAGCAACATAACCATTTACGATGAGCTCTTTGTCACCTCCATATACGAGAAACATATCCTTAGTCCTTTTCAGGTACTTCAGGATGTTCTTGACCGCTGTCCAGTGATCCACTCCTGGATTACTTTGGTACCTCCCTGCTAGACTTATAGCAAGGCACACATCAGCTCTGGTACACAACATTGCATACATGATAGAGCCTATGGCTGAAGCATAGGGAACATCTTTCATTTTCTCTCTATCTTCTGCAGTGGTTGGGCATTGAGTCTGACTCAACTTCATACCTTGTAACACAGGGAAGAACCCTTTCTTTGCTTGATCCATTTTGAACTTCTTCAAAATCTTGTCAAGGTATGTGCTTTGTGAAAGTCCAATTAAGCGTCTTGATCTATCTCTATAGATCTTTATACCTAATATGTAAGCAGCGTCACCGAGGTCTTTCATTGAAAAACTCTTATTCAAGTATCCCTTTATGCTATCCAGAAATTCTATATCATTTCCAATCAGTAATATGTCATCCACATACAATATCAGAAATGCTACAGAGCTCCCAATCACTTTCTTGTAAATACAGGCTTCTCCGAAAGTCTGTATAAAACCAAATGCTTTGATCACACTATCAAAGCGTTTATTCCAACTCCGAGAGGCTTGCACCAGTCCATAAATGGATCGCTAGAGCTTGCACACTTTATTAGCTCCCTTTGGATCGACAAAACCTTCCGGTTGCATCATATACAACTCTTCTTCCAGAAATCCATTCAGGAATGCAGTTTTGACATCCATCTGCCAAATTTCATAATCATAAAATGCGGCAATTGCTAACATGATTCGGACAGACTTAAGCATCGCTACGGGTGAGAAGGTCTCATCGTAGTCAACCCCTTGAACTTGCTGAAACCCTTTTGCGACAAGTCGAGCTTTGCAGACAGTAATATTACCGTCAGCGTCAGTCTTCTTCTTGAAGATCCATTTATTCTCAATTGCTTGCTGATCATCGGGCAAGTCAACCAGAGTCCACACTTTGTTCTCATACATGGATCCCATCTCAGATTTCATGGCTTCAAGCCATTTTGCGGAATCTGGGCTCACCATCGCTTCTTCATAGTTCGTAGGTTCATCATGATCTAGCAGCATGACTTCCAGAACAGGATTACCGTACCACTCTGGCGCGGATCTCAATCTGGTTGATCTATGAGGTTCAGTAGTATCTTGTCCTGAAGTTTCATGATCATTATCATTAGCTTTCTCACTAATTGGTGTAGGTGTCACAGAAATAGGTTTATGTGATGTACTACGTTCCGATAAGGGAGCAGATACAGTTACCTCGTCAAGTTCTAATTTCCTCCCACTCACATCTTTCGAGAGAAACTCCTTCTCCAGAAAGTTTCCGAACTTAGCAACAAAAGTCTTGCCTTCGGAACTGTGATAGAAGGTGTATCCGATAGTCTCCTTTGGATATCCTATGAAGACACATTTCTCCGATTTGGGTTCGAGCTTATCAGGTTGAAGCTTTTTCACATAAGCATCGCAGCCCCAAACTTTCAGAAACGACAACTTTGGTTTCTTGCCAAACCATAGTTCATAAGGCGTCGTCTCAACGGATTTTGATGGTGCCCTATTTAACGTGAATGCGGCCGTCTCTAAAGCATAACCCCAAAACGATAGTGGTAAATCAGTAAGAGACATCATAGATCGCACCATATCTAGTAAAGTACGATCACGACGTTCGGACACACCATTACGCTGTGGTGTTCCGGGTGGCGTGAGTTGCGAAACTATTCTGCATTGTTTCAAATGTACACCAAACTCGTAACTCAAATATTCTCCTCCACGATCAGATTGTAGAAACTTTATTTTCTTGTTACGATGATTTTCAACTTCACTCTGAAATTCTTTGAACTTTTCAAATGTTTCAGACTTATGTTTCATTAAGTAGATATACCCATATCTGCTTAAGTCATCTGTGAAGGTGAGAAAATAATGATATCCGCCACAAGCCTCAATATTCATCGGACCACATACATCTGTATGTATGATTTCCAACAAATCTGCTGCTCTCTCCATAGTACTGGAGAACGGTGTTTTAGTCATCTTGCCCATAAGGCACGGTTCGCAAGTACCAAGTGATTCATAATCAAGTGGTTCCAAAAGTCCATCAGTATGGAGTTTCTTCATGCGCTTTACACCGATATGACCTAAACGGCAGTGCCACAAATAAGTTGCACCATCATTATCAACTCTGTGTCTTTTGGCTTCAACATTATGAATATGTGTGTCACTACTATCAAGATTCAATAAGAATAGACCACTCTTCAAGGGTGCATGACCATAAAAGATATTACTCATATAAATGGAACAACCATTATTCTCTGATTTAAATGAATAACCGTCTCGCATAAAACAAGATCCAGATATAATGTTCATGCTTAACGCTGGCACCAAATAACAATTATTTAGGTCTAATATTAATCCCGAAGGTAGATGTAGAGGTAGCGTGCCGACTGCGATCACATCGACTTTGGAACCGTTTCCCACGCGCATCGTCACCTCGTCCTTAGCCATCTTCGCTTAATCCGTAGTCCCTGTTTCGAGTTGCAAATATTAGCAACAGAACCAGTATCAAATACCCAGGTGCTACTGCAAGCATTAGTAAGGTACACATTAATAACATGTATATCACATATACCTTTGTTCACCTTGCCATCCTTCTTATCCGCCAAATACTTGGGGCAGTTCCGCTTCTAGTGACCAGTCTGCTTGCAGTAGAAGCACTCAGTTTCAGGCTTAGGTCCAGACTTGGGTTTCTTCTCTTGAGCAGCAACTTGCTTGCTGTTCTTCTTGAAGTTCCCCTTCTTCTTCCCTTTGCCCCTTTTCTTGAAACTAGTGGTCTTCTTGACCATCAACACTTGATGCTCCTTCTTGATTTCTACCTCCGTAACTTTCAGCATTGCGAAGAGCTCGGGAATAGTCTTATTCATCCCTTGCATATTATAGTTCATCACAAAGCTCTTGTAGCTTGGTGGCAGTGATTGGAGAATTCTGTCAATGACGCAATCATCTGGAAGATTAACTCCCATTTGAATCAAGTGATTATTATACCCAGACATTCTGAGTATATGCTCACTGACAGAACTATTCTCCTCCATCTTGCAGCTATAGAACTTATTGGAGACTTCATATCTCTCAATCCGGGCATTTGCTTGAAATATTAACTTCAACTCCTGGAACATCTCATATGCCCCATGACGTTCAAAACGTCGTTGAAGTCCCGGTTCTAAGCCGTAAAGCATGGCACATTGAACTATCGAGTAGTCATCAGCTTTGCTCTGCCAGACGTTCATAACATCTGGTGTTGCTCCAGCAGCAGGCCTGGCACCCAGCGGTGCTTCCAGGACGTAATTCTTCTGTGCAGCAATGAGGATAATCCTCAAGTTACGGACCCAGTCCGTGTAATTGCTACCATCATCTTTCAACTTTGCTTTCTCAAGGAACGCATTAAAATTCAACGGAACAACAGCACGTGCCATCTATCTACAATCAAACATACATAAGCAAGATACTATTAGATACTAAGTTCATGATAAATTTAGGTTCAATTAATCATATTACTTAAGAACTCGCACTTAGATAGACATCCCTCTAATCCTCTAAGTGATTACGTGATCCAAATCAACTAAACCATGTCCGATCATCACGTGAGATGGAGTAGTTTCATTGGTGAACATCACTATGTTGATCATATCTACTATATGATTCACGCTCGACCTTTCGATCTCTGTGTTCCGAGGCCATATCTGTATATGCTTGGCTCGTCAAGTGTAACCTGAGTATTCCGCGTGTGCAACTGTTTTGCACCCGTTGTATTTGAACATAGAGCCTATCACACCCGATCATCACGTGGTGTCTCAGCACGAAGAACTTTCGCAACGGTGCATACTCAGGGAGAACACTTCTTGATAATTTAGTGAGAGATCATCTTATAATGCTACCGTCAATCAAAGCAAGATAAGATGCATAAAAGATAAACATCACATGCAATCAATATAAGTGATATGATATGGCCATCATCATCTTGTGCCTGTGATCTCCATCTCCGAAGCATCGTCATGATCACCATCGTCACCGGCGCGACACCTTGATCTCCATCGTAGCATCGTTGTCGTCTCACCAATCTTATGCTTCCACGACTATCGCTACCGCTTAGTGATAAAGTAAAGCATTACAGGGCGATTGCATTGCATACAATAAAGCGACAACCATATGGCTCCTGCCAGTTGCCGATGACTCGGTTACAAAACATGATCATCTCATACAATAAAATTTAGCATCATGTCTTGACCATATCACATCACAACATGCCCTGCAAAACAAGTTAGACGTCCTCTACTTTGTTGTTGCAAGTTTTACGTGGCTGCTACGGGCTTAAGCAAGAACCAATCTTACCTACGCATCAAAACCACAACGATAGTTTGTCAAGTTGGTGCTGTTTTAACCTTCGCAAGGACCGGGCGTAGCCACACTCGGTTCAACTAAAGTTGGAGAAACTGTCACCCGCAAGCCACCTATGTGCAAAGCACGTCGGGAGAACCGGTCTCGCGTAAGCGTACGCGTAATGTCTGTCTGGGCCGCTTCGTCCAACAATACCGTCGAATCAAAGTATGACATGCTGGTAAGCAGTATGACTTATATCGCCCACAACTCACTTGTGTTCTACTCGTGCATATAACATCAACACATAAAACCTAGGCTCGGATGCCACTGTTGGGGAACATAGTAATTTCAAAAAATTTCCTACGCACACGCAAGATCATGGTGATGCATATCAACGAGAGGGGAGACTGTGATCTGCGTACCCTTGTAGATCGACAACGGAAGCGTTCACTTGGTTGATGTAGTCGTACGTCTTCACGGCCCGACCGATCAAGCACCGAAACTATGGCACCTCCGAGTTCTAGCACACGTTCAGCTCGATGACGATCCCCGGACTCCGATCCAGCAAAGTGTCGAGGAAGAGTTCCATCAGCACGACGGCGTGGTGATGATCTTGATGTACTAATGTCGCAGGGCTTCGCCTAAGCACTGCTACAATATTATCGAGGACTATGGTGGAAGGGGGCACCACACACGGCTAAGAATATGATCACGTGGATCAACTTGTGTCTCTAGGGGGTGCCCCTACCTCCGTATATAAAGGCTCAAAGGGGGGGGTACGGCCGGCCAGGAGAGGCGCGCCAGGAGGAGTCCTACTCCCTCTGGGAGTAGGACTCCCCCTTTCCTAGTTGGAATAGGATTCGCGGAGAGTGGGAAAAGAGGAAGGGGGGCCGGCCCCCTCTCCTTGTCCTATTCGGACCAAGGGAGGGGAGGGGCGTGCGGCCCATCTCTGGCTACCTGTCCTCTCTTCCACTAAGGCCCACTAAGGCCAATATATCTCCCGGGGGGTTCCGGTAACCTCCCGGTACTCCGGTAAAATCCCGATTTCACCCGGAACACTTCCGATATTCAAACATAGGCTTCCAATATATCAATCTTTATGTCTCGACCATTTCGAGACTCCTTGTCATGTCCGTGATCACATCCGGGACTCCGAACAACCTTCGGTACATCAAAATGTATAAACGCATAATATAACTGTCATCGAAACCTTAAGCGTGCGGACCCTACGGGTTCGAGAACAATGTAGACATGACCGAGACACGTCTCCGGTCAATAACCAATAGCGGGACCTGGATGCCCATATTGGTTCCTACATATTCTACGAAGATCTTTTATCGGTCAGACCGCATAACAACATACGTTGTTCCCTTTGTCATCGGTATGTTACTTGCCCGAGATTCGATCGTCGGTATCGAATACCTAGTTCAATCTCGTTACCGGCAAGTCTCTTTACTCGTTCCGTAATACATCATCCCGCAACTAACTCATTAGTTGCAATGCTTGCAAGGCTTAAGTGATGTGCTTTATCGAGAGGGCCCAGAGATACCTCTCCGACGATCGGAGTGACAAATCCTAATCTCGAAATACGTCAACCCAACATGTACCTTTGGAGACACCTGTAGAGCACCTTTATAATCACCCAGTTACATTGTGACGTTTGGTAGCACACAAAGTGTTCCTCCGGCACACGGGAGTTACATAATCCCATAGTCATAGGAACATGTATAAGTCATGAAGAAAGCAATAGCAACATACTAAACGATCGGGTGCTAAGCTAATGGAATGGGTCATGTCAATCAGATCATTCAACTAATGATGTGATCCCGTTAATCAAATGACAACTCTTTGTCCATGGTTAGGAAACATAACCATCTTTGATTAACGAGCTAGTCAAGTAGAAGCATACTAGTGACACTCCGTTTGTCTATGTATTCACACATGTATTATGTTTCCGGTTAATACAATTCTAGCATGAATAATAAACTTTTATCATGATATAAGGAAATAAATAATAACTTTATTATTGCCTCTAGGACATATTTCCTTCAGCTAACGCTTCCGCTTTTGGTCTACGAGGGTATGTGGACAACACTCTCCCCTCCCGTTGCTATGCATTACCATGATCTTGCGTGTGCGTAGGAATTTTTTTGAAATTACTACGTTCCCCAACAGTGGCATCCGAGCCTAGGTTTTATGCGTTGATGTTGTGCACGAGTAGAACACAAGTGAGTTGTGGGCGATATAAGTCATACTGCTTACCAGCATGTCATACTTTGGTTCGACGGTATTGTTGGATGAAGCGTCCCGGACCGACATTACGCGTACGCTTACGCGAGACTGGTTCTACCGACGTGCTTTGCATACAGGTGGCTGGCGGGTGTCAGTTTCTCCAACTTTAGTTGAACCAAGTATGGCTACGCCCGGTCCTTGAGAAGGTTAAAACAGCACAAACTTGAGGAACTATCGTTGTGGTTTTGATGCGTAGGTAAGAACGGTTCTTGCTCAGCCCGTAGCAGCCACGTAAAACTTGCAACAACAAAGTAGAGGACGTCTAACTTGTTTTTGCAGGGCATGTTGTGATGTGATATGGTCAAGACATGATGCTAAATTTTATTGTATGAGATGATCATGTTTTGTAACCGAGTTATCGGCAACTGGCAGGAGCCATATGGTTGTCCCTTTATTGTATGCAATGCAATCGCCCTGTAATGCTTTACTTTATCACTAAGCGGTAGTGATAGTCGTGGAAGCATAAGATTGGCGAGACGACAACGATGCTACGATGGAGATCAAGGTGTCGCGCCGGTGACGATGGTGATCATGACGGTGCTTCGGAGATGGAGATCACAAGCACAAGATGATGATGGCCATATCATATCACTTATATTGATTGCATGTGATGTTTATCTTTTATGCATCTTATCTTGCTTTGTTTGATGGTAGCATTATAAGATGATCCCTCACTAAATTTCAAGATAAAAGTGTTCTCCCTGAGTATGCACCGTTGCCAAAGTTCATCGTGCCCAGACACCACGTGATGATCGGGTGTGATAAGCTCTACGTCCATCTATAACGGGTGCAAGCCAGTTTTGCACACGCAGAATACTCAGGTTAAACTTGACGAGCCTAGCATATGCAGATATGGCCTCGGAACACTGAGACCGAAAGGTCGAGCGTGAATCATATAGTAGATATGATCAACATAATGATGTTCACCATTGAAAGCTATTCCATTTCACGTGATGATCGGTTATGGTTTAGTTGATTTGGATCACGTGATCACTTAGATGATTAGAGGGATGCCTATCTAAGTGGGAGTTCTTAAGTAATATGATTAATTGAACTTTAATTTATCATGAACTTAGTCCTGGTAGTATTAGCATATCTATGTTGTAGATCAATAGCTCGCGATGTTGCTCCCCATTTAATTTTTATATGTTCCTAGAGAAAACTAAGTTGAAAAATCTTAGTAGCAATGATGCGGATTGGATCCGTGATCTGAGGATTATCCTCATTGCTACATAGAAGAATTATGTCCTTGATGCACCGCTAGGTGACAGACCTATTGCAGGAGCAGATGCAGACGTTCTGAACGTTTGGCTAGCTCAATATGATGACTACTTGATAGTTTAGTGCACCATGCTTAACGGCTTAGAATCAGGACTTCAAAGACGTTTTGAACGTCATGGAACATATGAGATGTTCCAGGAGTTGAAGTTAATATTTCAAGCAAATACCCGAGCTGGGAGATATGAAGTCTCCAACAAGTTCTATAGCTAAAAGATGGAGGAGAATAGCTCAAGCAGTGAGCATGTGCTCAGATTGTCTGGGTACTACAATCGCTTGAATCAAGTGGGAGTTAATCTTCCAGATAAAATAGTGATTGACAGAATTCTGTAGTCACCATCACCAAGTTAGTAGAACTTCGTGATGAACTATAATATGCAAGGGATAACGGAAACGATTCCCAAGCTCTTCGCGATGCTTAAATCGACGAAGGTAGAAATCAAGAAAAGCATCAAGTGTTGATGGTAAACAAAACCACTAGTTTCAAGTAAAGGGACAAAGGGAAGAAAGGGGAAGAACGACAAGCAAGTTGTTGCTCAAGTGAAAAACCCAAGTCGGGACTGAAGCCTGAAACTGAGTGCTTCTACTGCAAAGGGACTGGTCATTGGAAGCGGAACTACACCAAGTATTTGGCGGATAAGAAGGATGGCAAAGTGAACGAAGGTATATTTGATATACAGATTATTGATGTGTATTTTACTAGTGTTCATAACAACCCCTCGGTATTTGATACTAGTTTAGTTGCTAAGAGTAGTAACTCGAAACGGGAGTTCTAGAATGAACAGAGACTAGTTAAGGGTGAAGTGACGATGTGTGTTGGAAGTGGTTCCAAGATTGATATGATCATCATCGCACACTCCCTATACTTTCGAGATTAGTGTTGAACCTAAATAAGTGTCATTTGGTGTTTGCGTTGAGCATGAATATGATTTGATCATGTTTATTGCAATACGGTTATTCATTTAAGTAAGAGAATAAATTATTGTTCTGTTTACATGAATAAAACCTTATATGGTTACACACCCAATGAAAATGGTTCGTTGGATCTCGATCGTAGTGATACACATATTCATAATATTGAAACCAAAAGACGCAAAGTTAATAATGATAGTGCAACTTATTTGTGGCACTGCCGTTTAGGTCATATTGGTGTAAAACGCATGAAGAAAATCCATGCTGATGGGCTTTTGGAATCACTTGATTATGAATCAATTGATGCTTGCGAACCATGCCTCATGGGCAAGATGACTAAGACTCCGTTCTCCGGAACAATGGAGCAAGCAACAGATTTGTTGGAAATCATACATACTGATGTATGTGGTCCGATGAATATTGAGGCTCGCGGCAGGTATCATTATTTTCTGATCTTCACAGATGATTTGAGCATATATGAGTATATCTACTTGATGAAACACAAATCTGAAACATTTGAAAAGTTCAAAGAATTTCAGAGTGAAGTGGAGAATCATCGTAACAAAAATAAAAGTTTCTACGATATGATCGCAGAAGGAAAATATTTGAGTTACGAGTTTGGCCTTCAGTTAAAACATTGTGAAATAGTTTCACTACTCACGCCACCTGGAACACCACAGTGTAATGGTGTGTCTAAACGTCGTAACCGTACTTTATTAGATATGGTGTGATCTATGACGTCTCTTACTGATTTACCGCTATCGTTTTAGGGTTATGCATTAGAGACAGCTACATTCATGTTAAATAGGGCACCATCTAAATCTGTTGAGACGACACCGTATGAACTATGGTTTGGCAAGAAACCTAAGCTGTCGTTTCTTAAAGTTTGAGGTTGCATTGCTTATGTGAAAAAGTTTCAACCTAATAAGCTCAAACCCAAATCGGAGAAGTGCGTATTCATAGGATACCCAAAATAAAATGTTGGGTACACCTTCTATCACAGATCCGAAGGCAAGATATTCATTGCTGAGAATGGATCCTTTCTAGAGAAGGAGTTTCTCTCAAAAGAAGTGAGTGGGAGGAAAGTAGAACTTGATGAGGTAACTGTACCTGCTCCCTTATTGGAAAGTAGTTCATCATAGAAATCTGTTCCTGTGACTACTACACCAATTAGTGAGGAAGCTAATGATGACGATCATGTAACTTTAGATCAAGTTACTACCGAAACCTTGTAGGTAAACCAGAGTGAGATTCGCACCATAGTGGTACGGTAATCCTATTCTAGAGGTCATGTTACTTGACCATGACGAGCCTACGAACTATGAGGAAGCGTTGATGAGACCAGATTCCGCGAAATGGCTTGAGGCCATGAAATCTGAGATGAGATCCATGTATGAGAACAAAGTATGGACTTTGATTGACTTGCCCAATGATCGGCGAGCCATTGAGATTAAATGGATCTTCAAGAGGAAGACGGACGCTGATATTAGTGTTACTATCTACAAAGCTAGAATTGTCGCAAAAAGGTTTTCGACAAGTTCAAGGTGTTGACTACGATGAGAGTTTCTCACTCGTATATATGCTTAAGTCTGTCCGAATCATGTTAGCAATTGCCGCATTTTATGAAATCTGGTAAATGGATAAACAAAACTGCATTCCTTAATGGATTTATTAAAGAAGAGTTGTATATGATGCAACCAGAAGGTTTTGTCAATCCTAAAGGTACTAACAAAATATGCAAGCTCCAGCGATCCATCTATGGACTGGTGCAAGCATCTCGGAGTTGGAATATACGCTTTGATAAGTTGATCAAAGCATATAGTTTTATACAGAGTTGCGGTGAAGTCTGTATTTACAAGAAAGTGAGTGGGAGCACTACAACATTTCTCATAAGTATATGTGAATGACATATTGTTGATCGGAGATAATGTAGAATTATTCTGCAAAGCATAAAGGAATGTTTGAAAGGAGTTTTTCAAAGAAAGACCTTGGTGAAGCTGCTTACATATTGAGCATCAAGATCTATAGAGATAGATCAAGACACTTGATGAGTTTTTCAATGAGTACATACCTTGACAAGATTTTGAAGTAGTTCCAAATGGAACAGTCAAAGAAGGAGTTCTTGCCTGTGTTACAAGGTGTGAAGTTGAGTAAGACTCAAAACCGGACCACGGCAGAAGATAGAGAGAAAATGAAAGTCATTCCATATGCCTCAGCCATAGGTTCTATAAAGTATGCCATGCTGTGTACCAGACCTATTGTATACCCTGCCCTGAGTTTGGCAAGGGAGTACAATAGTGATCTAGGAGTAGATCACTAGACAGCGGTCAAAATTATCCTTAGTGGAATAAGGATATGTTTCTCGATTATGGAGGTGACAAAAAGGTTCGTCGTAAAGGGTTACGTCGATGCAAATTTTGACACTGATCCAGATGACTCTAAATCTCAATCTGGATACATATTGAAAGTGGGAGCAATTAGCTAGAGTAGCTCCGTGCAGAGCATTGTTGACATAGAAATTTGCAAAATACTTACGGATCTTAATGTGGCAGACCCATTGACTGAACTTCTCTCACAAGCAAAACATGATCACACCTTAGTACTCTTTGGGTGTTAATCACATAGCGATGTGAACTAGATTATTGACTCTAGTAAACCCTTTGGGTGTTGGTCACATGTCGATGTGAACTATGGGTGTTAATCACATGGTGATGTGAACTATTGGTATTAAATCACATGGCGATGTGAACTAGATTATTGACTCTAGTGCAAGTGGGAGACTGAAGGAAATATGCCCTAGAGGCAATAATAAAGTTATTATTTATTTCCTTATATCATGATAAATGTTTATTATTCATGCTAGAATTGTATTAACCGGAAATATAATACATGTGTGAATACATAGACAAACAGAGTGTCACTAGTATGCCTCTACTTGACTAGCTCGTTGATCAAAGATGGTTATGTTTCCTAACCATAGACATGAGTTGTCATTTGATTAACGGGATCACATCATTAGGAGAATGATGTGATTGACTTGACCCATTCGTTAGCATAGCACTTGATCGTTTAGTTTGTTGCTATTGCTTTCTTCATGACTTATACATGTTCCTATGACTATGAGATTATGCAACTCCCGTTTACCAGAGGAACACTTTGTGTGCTACCAAACGTCATAACGTAACTGGGTGATTATAAAGGTGCTCTACAGCTGTCTCCGAATGTACTTGTTGGGTTGGCGTATTTCGAGATTAGGATTTACCACTCCGATTATCGGAGAGGTATCTCTGGGCCCTCTTGGTAATGCACATCACTTAAGCCTTGCAAGCAATACAACTAATGAGTTAGTTGCAGGATGATGTATTACGGAACGAGTAAAGAGACTTGCTGGTAACGAGATTGAATTAGGTATTGAGATACCGACGATCAAATCTCGGGCAAGTAACATACCGATGACAAAGGGAACAACGTATGTTGTTATGCGATCTGACCGATAAAGATCTTCGTAGAATATGTGGGAGCCAATATGAGCATCCAGGTTCTTCTATTGGTTATTGACCGGAGATGTGTCTCGGTCATGTCTACATTGTTCTTGAACCCGTAGGGTCCGCACGCTTAAGGTCTCGATGACAGTTATATTATGAGTTTATGATTTTTGATGTACCGATGGAGTTCGGAGTCCCGGATGAGATCAGGGACATGACAAGGAGTCTCGAAATGGTCGAGACGTAAAGATCGATATATTGGACGACTATATCCGGACATCGGAAAGGTTCCAAATGATTCGGGTATTTTTCGAAGTACCGGAGAGTTACGGGAATTCGCCGAGGAGTATATGGGCCTTATTGGGCCATACGGGAATAGAGGAGAGAGGCCAAAAGGAAGGAGGCGTGCGCCCCCCTCTGGTCCGAATTGGACAAGGGGTGCAGCCCACTTTTCCTTGTTCCTCTCCCCTTCTTTCCTTCTCTCCTACTCCAACAAGGGAAGTAGGAGTCGCACTCCCAGTGAGAGTAGGACTCCCCCCTTGGCGCGCCCTCCTCCTAGGCCGGCCGCCTCCCTCCCTTGCTCCTTTATATACGGGGGCAGGGGGCACCCCATAGACACAACAGTTGATCATGTGATCTATTCTTAGCCGTGTGCGGTGCCCCCCTCCATCATAGTCCTCGATAATATTGTAGTGGTGCTTAGGCGAAGCCCTGCGACAGTAGAACATCAAGATCGTCACCACGCCGTTGTGCTGACGGAACTCTTCCCCGACATTCTGCTGGATCGGAGTCCGGGGATCGTCATTGAGCTGAACGTGTGCTAGAACTCGGAGGTGTCGTAGTTTCGGTGCTTGATCGGTCGGGTCGTGAAGACGTACGACTACATCAACCGCGTTGTGCTAACGCTTCCGCTTTCGGTCTACGAGGGTACGTGGATAACACTCTCCTCTCTCGTTGCTATGCATCACCATGATCTTGCGTGTGCGTAGGAAATTTTTTTAAATTACTACGTTCCCCAACAGTAGCATGTAGCTGATCCTACCTGCCTATTCTGTAAAGAAGCAGAATCGGTTAATCATATTTTTTTGATTGTGTGGTTGCGAGAGAACTCTAGAGAGAGATCTTTAGCCCCATAGGATGCAATTTCGAGCTTAACTCGCATGGGCTCCTTGAGTGATGGGCTAGAAACGACAACAAAACTGCAGATAGTATGCTTCATGCAGCTGCATTATGGGCTCTCTGGAGGTATCGCAACGATATTTACTTTAATGCTGTACCTTGGCTTGGTATGCAGGTCATGTGGCAAAAGACAGCTTCCTTTTTAACCTTGTGGGAGATCAGGTGCGCGGATTCAGTCAAGAGGAGATGTCGTCTCCTGGTACAAAAGATGAAGCATTTGGCGCGAGCACCGCCTCTTCTCCTTTGGCCAGACCCTGGCTAGGACTGAACCAGTGCGGTGGAAGGACTCCTTGCTTCGGGGTGGCTTTTCTCTCTGAAGATATGGGCGTGATCCTTAACCTCTGAAATATGTTTGCTGGTTGTAGCCTGTACTGGGTGTGGTCTTTTCGCTCTTTGTCTCTTTTGCTCCTTCATGGAGTGTAGACTGTGTGGTGTTTTCATTTTCGCTCTCTGCTTTTTTCCCGCGTGCCTTGTAGCTCCATAACAAAACATGTTCGGTGGTTTCGTTGCATGCAATGGAACCGGGGCGTTGAGCCCTTTTCTTCTAAAAAAAAGCTTCAGGTGGTAGTTTTCTTATGGTGTTGGTGGACAGAACGGAATAGGGGCAACCATGGGGAGAAAAGAATGGAGGCGGATGGTTTTTGCTATACTGTCAATCGTCACGTTACAGAGTGGCAGGAGTTTCTCAGCCCCAAGCCCACGGTGACAATGCCAATGCAGCGAGTGAACTGGGAAAAGCCCCCAAGTGACATGGTAAAAATCAACTCAGATGTTGCGTTCTCGATAAACTCAGGAACTGGAGGTTGGGGTTTCATCTGAAGAGACAATACATGGGAGTTGCATTTTGCAGCGGCTGGGGCTAAGCATGGTCTGTCGAGTGCTCTACATGCTGAAACTCTAGCTCTGTATCATGCAGTACAATGGGCAGCAGGATTGGGGTTGGCTGGGTAATGTTTCAGACAGACTGCCAAGTCCTGCAGCAAGCCACCTCCTCTAGCACTTACGATTTTGCACCCCTGGGTATGCTTTTCAGTGACATCAGATTCAGACTTGTAATAAACCAGCGCATGCGCTGGCGAATATGAGTGCAGACCTAGCTGATGGTGAATTTAGGGAATGCTTCACCAGCTATCCTGATGATGTAATCAAGTGCGGTGACCGGCGATCAGACCGTGTCTTAATGGAATATCAGTGTTCCATATCAAAAAAAATGGCCACCACAACATGCATGAGAAGCAACTTTCCATTATTAGTTGATCCCTACTATTTATACTTACCTCAACGTGCACACATTCCACCTTAGAGCAACTCCAACAGTTCCCTTAAAAATCTTCCCATGAAAGTAGTTTTTTAGCCTTCCCGTAAAAGATAAGAGAAGTTTATTGGAAGTAACTTTTATCAGTTCCCCTAATATACTCTCCCTAAATGCATTTTTTACTTTTAATTAAACAAAAAAATTAGATAATTAGTGGGATCAGTCGGTCAGTGACATCGGCGGGAGGTGCTATGGCCACCGGCAAGGCCGTGGCGGCGGGCGACGACGCGGGCAAGGCGGCGGCGGCGGTCGGTGTTATGGCGCGGGCGGAACAGTGGGTTGACTTTTCGGCGAAGTTCCGATGGGGCAGCGGCGTTTCGGCGGTCTGCGCGCGGAAGTTTCAGGCGGTTGCAATCCTGCCAAAAAGATACGGGAAGACCATCTTCCCGTAAATCAGCGGGGATCTTTATGGAATCCTCTAAAGATAAAGCTAGTTTACGGGAACTGATGGAGAGGTTTTTTGCTCCAACTTTCCATAAACGGCGGTTACTTTAGAGAGAGGGAACTATTGGAGTTGCTCTTACCACATATGCCATTTCATCAAGGGCTCATTCAACATGCATGAAAAAAGTTTTCTTTATATCATGCCACTTATATTTAACAAATATTTTTCAGTTATACATCAATATAATACAATATATAATATTTATTCTTTAGTTTTAATAAATATATTATCAATTTAAATATTCATGTTTCATACAACCATGTCTCATTGAAATATATTGCAATCAAATCGGGGTCGTCCTCTTCTTTGCTCGGCCTATGGGCCAGCCATGCCCGATTCTCGGTTGTACACTTGGGTTTACTACACCCAGATGAACAATAATTTCAAAATCAATAGTAAAAATTTCCAAAAATATATATATATACTTTTTAACATCAAATATGCTAAAATGTTTTAGGTGCTACCAAAGTTTTGCCCAGAAATAACTCGAATGCTATACCTGGATGAAATTTTACAAACACCTGAAAAGTTTGTATCTATTTTGATACTAAACTCTCTAGATTTGGAGTCTTCAAGTGCATCGAGGGTTGTGGGTTGCTAGGCGCCTGTAACGGTGTGGGTAGTTGGTTGAGGTTATTGATTTTTTTGTCTTTTTCTTTTTGGATTTTATCCTCTTTTCTATTTCTAAAATTTTAATTCATGAACGTTTATAATTAATCCCTAGATATATTTTTAAAAGAAATTCTAAATATTTTTTAAAATTCATGAATATTTTTACCTCAATAATATTTTTTAAGTTTACAAATATTTTAGAAAAATTAAAATTCATTTCAGGTTTGCAAATTTTTGAAATCCATGAATATTTGAAATTCCATAATATTTTTAAAATTCATGCTTTGCCAAGATATCGGAAACCCATGAACATATTTTAATTTAACATACTAATTCAGATAAAAAAGGATAGCCAACCTTCTATAAGATAGCAGTGGAGCGAGCTGAGCAGGTTTGTGGGTTGTCCCATATGAAGGCTATAGCAACAATTTCAACATGAAAATAGGAACTCTATAGGGATTAAGAAACAGACCACCGGTTGACACCGAGGCGAAAAAGTATAAGGACACCACAACTACATACCAGACAGCCCCACTCAGCTCTCGGAACAAATACCTTATCTAGCGGCATCCTAGCATGAACAAAATAAAACTATACCATATAACATAACTCAGAGCAGGACGTGACAACCACCCGACCACTTCAGTTGTTGTGTTTCCTTACATGCTTTTGTCCTTTTGTTCTTTCTTCTGTTTTTTTTTCTTTTTTATGTCCCTTTTTTCTTTTCTTTTTTCAAGTCCGAGAAAACCTTTTTTCTTCATGAATTTTTTCTGCAAAATCGATGAACTTTTTGTCAAATTCAAAGAACTTTTTCAGACTCAATGACCTTTTTCCAAAATTTCGATGAACCTTTTTCAAATTCAGCGAATTCTTTTAAAATTTCATGAAAATTGTTTCAAAATTGATGGACTGTTTTTAGAATTGATGAAAAAATTCAAATTTGTAAATTTCAGAACCAATCGTTTTTTTTTTCAGTTTTGTGAACGAAGGGACGAATACCAGAAAAAAAACGAACGAAACGCGCGCCTGCGAACGAAGGGAAAGGAGCGAGCGTGGTAGGTGGGCCGGCCCACGCGAGGCTGCTGCGAGCGGCCGCTAACCGAACCGGTGCGTAAAGGCAGCAGGTTTCCAGAACACGGTAGCGGTTTCTCGAGAATTCTGTAGCTTTCGAGAACGTTCCTGCGCTCGTTCGAGAAGGTTGTTTCCTCAAATATATAGTAGGTCTCGTCTCATCTCCTCAACACAACAACACAGGCAACAAACGACCTACCACCCATCTTTCCACGCGATTGACGTCGACTTCACCGTCTCATCATCGATCGATGGCGCGCCGCGGCGGCTTCTTCGGCTACGACCCGTATGATTATTACTACCCGCCCTCCTACGGGTACGACGCCTATCCGTATTATCGCCCCGCCGCAGCCGATCCCTTTTTTCCGGACGTCGAGCCGCTCGTGACGGAGCAGCTGCGTCCCGCCCGCCGGAGGGCCCCGGCGCGGCACGACGGCGGCTTCTTCCGTGGCTTTGGCGCAGCGGAGCCGGCCGCACGGACCACGGCGCGTCCTAGGCCCGGCAGCGGGTCCCCGAAGAGCTGCCCGGACTGCTTTGAGGTCGAGGTCACGGGCCCCGACTCCGACTCGCCGCCGGCGATTCCAGAGAAGCAGGCGCCGTCCGTGGAGGAGGCCGCGGTGAGGGTGCAGGCGGCGGCGCGCGGGCTGCTCGCTCGTCGCATGGTGCGGGAGGTGCGTGCGGTGGAGCGGCAGGCCGAGGCCGTGGCCGCGCGGGTGGCGGCCGAGGCAGAGGCGCTCCGCGCGGACGCCCGTGCGCGGATCGGCCTCGGGGAGGAGCTCATGCGCCTGCTGCTGCGACTCGACGGCGTGCGCGGCGCCCGGGAGTACCGCAGAAGGGTCACCCGGCGCGTGCTCGCGCTACAGGACGCAGTCGACGCGCTCGAGGCCACGCCCGCGCCCGCGGCGCCCGGGAGTACCGCCGATGCGCCGGAAGTTCAGGATGCAGAAAAAGAAGCAGAGAGCGGGATGGAGCCGGAGCTGCCGGTTGAGGACAATACTGCGTCAGATTTTCTGGCTGCCGAGACAACTGACACGGCGGTGATGGAGGTTGACGCGGTGAGTCCCGTCGTCGTCGACGAGGCCGGGAAGACCGAGACCGAACTGGTGGCGGAAGGCGAGAAGGCCTCGGAGGCGGAGGGCGAGTGGGAGATGGTGGCAACAGGGGACGGCGACGTCTCCACCGGCGAGGAGGACCCTGCACCACCCAAAGCGCAGCAAGAACAGGCACAAGAGGAAAAGAAGATGGTGACCACCAACGGGCTGGACTCGAAAAAACTAATGGAGATGGTGGCGGCGCTGTGCGAGCGAAGTGCACAGCAGTGCGCGCTCATCGGGGCCCTGGCCGAGCGCGTCGACACGCTAGAGCGCGCCGTCCGGCGGGTGCAGGAGGCCGACCGGCGCAGGCGAAGGAACAAGAAGAACAACAAAGACGGCAAAAAGAACACAAGTAGCTTCTACAGCGACTAGATACGATAAATAGCTTCTACTAGCATGAGGTTTCCATTGGATTTTTTTCATTACCTTTTAGTAATCTTGCATTTGTTTCAATTCCGTTGATTGTATGAACAAAATTAAATCATGTCGGCAAATTTCATTAAATTGAGTTGTGTGATGTTTGAGTTTCCAAATTGGTTTGATGCCAACAATTGGCATTGCCAACCAAATGTTGGCAACTTGTTGTGAGGTTGAGAAGAAAAGTTGGTAGCCAACCAATCACTAGCCAACATTTGGCATTTGCCAAATATTGCCATGCCAACTTTTGGCATCAAACCAATCATGTTCTCAATTTGATTTTTCATAAGTTTTTTCAGTTTAGTTTTGCAATTCAAATTTTAACTACAACAATCACAACACCAACCAAGATTACACTAATTTCATCCCAGAACAGACCAAAAAACAATATACAATACATCCTGTCATCCGTGAAATAATATACAGTAAAAAAGTGTACATCTTTTACAACTTGGGGCTGACACTTGTATACACAGGCCTAAAAACTACCTCTCTATCCTAATCTCTATCTCATCTTTGATCTTATTACTGTGTATCTAACAAGAAGGAGAAAAGAATCATCTCCATATGTAAACGAATGTCAAAATGGGTGAGGTTTAGCAATGTTGGCACTGAACATCTGGATGTTACACACAGCAGCAGGCTTCGAGTTTTGGTTTCCGGGGTTCAGCCCATGTGAAAGCCGGCGGATTGATAGTTGTTCGACAGCTTGGGCAGCTTGATCACCGCGAGCACTCCGGCTACCAGCGAGAAAACCGAGGCTAGGGCGAAGGCAGGGACGTTCCCTCCCCCCAAGAGCTTGTCCCATGGGCCGGCTCCGAGTGACACCACTATCTGCGAAGACAGTTGTAAAAATCAGGACATGTTCAGCGACCATGCATGACATAGGAGATCATTCTAGGTATAAGGGTCGACCTGAGGAGCGACAATGGCAAGATTCAGAACTCCAGTAGCCAAACCTGGACATGTGCAGACATTCTCAGTCAAGAATAATAACTGAAACACACTGTAAAGAAGAAAACACCAGCAACACAGACCTTGTCCGCCTCCTGTTCCGGCAGTCAGCTCAGCAGTCACGGAGAACGGAACGCTATAAGTGATCTATGTATGCAAGAGCAGAGGATATAAGACATTTTCCAGTTGCGCCAAAGAAAGTGTTGAGTGTCTGGTACTAACCGAGAGTGGCAATCCAAGAAGAGAGAAAAGAATGAGCGCTGCAGTCTTGACTGTTTTATCTGCCCCGACAATATGTTGAAGCTTGCTCGAGTACAGGTCATAGGAGATCCAGCTTAGTATTGTTGTAGCCAACATGCAGGCAAACACTATGAAGTTGCTAATTGCCCAAACCAATCTTGCACCAATCATCCGGCATAATGGATCGATAAGGAAAGAGCCAATCCCAAGGACAACCTACATGAACAAAC
>NC_053028.1:456163099-456188078 GCF_003073215.2 Triticum urartu
CATGATTTGAATGAAACTAACCCTGGACTGGCGTTGTGTTCAGCGGAACTACCATGGTGTTGTTTTTGTGCAGAAATAGAAGTTCTCGGAATGGAACAAAACTTTGCGAGCAAGTTTTATATAACTAAAGAGAATTTCTGGAGCCAAGATCCACCGGAGGGGGCACCTAGGTGGGCACAACCCACTAGGGCGCCCCCTCCTGGCGCGCCCAGGTGGGTTGTCCCCACCTGGTTGCCCCGCAGACCTCAACCCTGATACTATAAAATCACATATTTGGAGAAAAAATCAGGGAGAAAGAATTATCGCGATCCACGAGACGGAGCTTCCGTCACCTCATGTTCTTCATCGGGAGGCCAGGTCTGGAGTCCGTTTGGGGCTCCAGAGAGGGGGATCTTTGTTCTTCGTCATCACCAACCCTTCTCCATCTCCAATTCCATGATGCTCCCCACCGGGAGTGAGTAATTCCTTCGTAGGCTCGCTGGTCGGTGAGGATTTGGATGAGATTCGTCATGTAATCGAGTTAGTTTTGCGAGGGCTTGATCCCTAGTATCCACTATGTTCTAAGATTGATGTTGCTATCACTACAAAAAATACACTTCCATGATGATACGTGTTTGCCATAGTAGGTCACGTTTTCTATCATGCATGTACATCCATGACAATTTTATGACAGAATCAAGATAGTCATACCTGTGTTGTCGTAGAAGTGTTCCATGACATTACCAAAATTATCATCACAGAAGTGTTCACTTCCATGATGATAAATGTCGCGTCATGGAAGTGCTTTCGTCAAGGGTGACCGACACGTGGCATCCACCGTAACGGGTCGCCGTTAATCTATCGGGTCCGGTTTTGGATCCGATAACCTGCTAGCAGCGACGACCAATGATGATTTTCCATGTGTAAAATTCTCATTGGCCGATGGAACCACGTGTCAGCTCCGCGTTGCCACAGGTGTCACTCATCCAATGGGTGAGGTGCGCCTATGATATGTCTACACGTGGATCGGCCCAATAGTGGCCCATTCAGGTCAAAAGGCTGGGCCGTCCCATTAGCGACCTACTTGAGCCAGGCCCATTTACAAGCACGGACCATACAAGTTACATAGAATCGGCCCATCAAAGTCCCATTCTACATTTGACAATTTCCATCCCATCGTCAGTTTTAGCCCATTAACGGTCCGCTACATCTTTGGGCTCAATTGCGTCCTGAGCTTCTTTCGGCCTGTTAGCGGCCCATCGTCAGTACCAGCCCGTTAACGGCCCGGAACGTCTTTCGGCCTTTTCTTGGCCCATTCTGTAGTTGGGCCAATTCTAGCCCGCCATGACATTTGGCCTGTAATCGGCCCATTCGGTAAATGGGCCAACTCCTAGCCCATTTTGTCTCTCGGCCTGTTAATGTCCCGCACAATAGTTGGGCCTTTGACTTTAGCTCCATTAGGGGCCCACGTTTCGAAGGGCATCATTCCAGCCCAGCGCGACTTTTGGCCTGTTAAAAGCCTAGTTTGCAAATTGGGCCTCCTCTGCCCCATAACACTTCCGGCCTCTTACTGGACCGTAAAGTAAAAGGGCCAAGACGAAATTGACATCTATTTCGGCCTGCTAGAGGCTCGCGGGCCATTTCCATTTATACGACCCTATCGAGCTTTTGGCCTGTTAACAGCCTACTAAGAGTCGTTGTTACGGTGGGCCACATCATTTGGGATCCACTTAATATTATTTTGACTAGCCCAATTAAGGCCCGCTTTGACTACACATGTTTGTTCGTTTGTATGGCGTCCTAGAAATGTTTGGGCGTGTGGGCCCTCCTTTCAACGATATAGCATATTCAAGAATTATCCTACTCTATACTATCGCCTCTAAAAAACATACACTATACAATAAAAAGACTAAGGCATAGAAACGTACAATAATCCTACACTAAACAATAGAGAAATTACAGCCGAATATACCCACTGGGCATTATAGTTCGGCACCAGTGATAATAAAGCATACACAAACAACAAATTACATACACTCGGCAAATAAAGCTCATACATCATGGACACGCATCAACAGAACTTACCATTTGAACTATAATCTCTTCAGAAAATAGGATTGGCCGGATTCAGATAACACAAATTTCAGTCTGCAAAATATCTAATTCCTTCGTGGTTACCTCGGTGTCTTGTTTCATTTTTTTAACTCCTGCATCCAATACTTGCATGTCCAATCTCGACTTGTTGATTGTATGTTGAGAATCATGCACACGTTGTCTTGCCACCTCTAGTTGATGCTCGAGAACATCAACACATTCCAATTCCAATCCATAATCATTTGGTAACGGCCATGTTGCGCTGCTCGCAGATTTTTGTGTTGATGTCACTTCATCCCGAAATGTTTCTTTAAGTACACATGACTAGGGAAAAAATATAGTTACAACAGTGAAGCGAGCAAGCAGACTATTTTGTACATGGCAAAACAGGACTAATAATAATGTTACACGTCATGAAGCATAAGCAGGTGATATTTTAAAAATTATAAAAATGGTAGTCTGTGCAGCCTACATACATAAATCTCACTTAGCTCACCAGAGGAGCATGATGTTGGGGCCAAATCCAAAACACAGACAGGTTACAAATTTAGACAACATGTTGCGTATAAGTAAGCAAGCAGTTGGCCATTCTGTAGCTCAATTAAAGTCTTAGGGAGCATAATGAACATCAGAGGGATTCATACAAACCTACTATAGCAAGCAAAGCTATGCAATCATTATCCTAGTATAAACTAGATTGTGAGCCTCATGCAGTAATAGTTGGTTAATAGACTTCAAAGCTTCAGGCACACTTCGCCAGAGTAATTAGATGGTAAGGCCTTTAATTATGTCAACTAATAGTTATACAAGTAGCCAACATCAGGCATCATTGTTTGGGCATCTCATTAACTGAGGAAAAATAAAGAAATTGAAAAGACCAAATTAACTATGCCTGAAACAAACAAACAAACAAGGAATTGAACTATTGAGTTGGATTAAGTGACTTACCTTAACTGGTTGAACAGGCTCGGCGCTGCTCCTACTTCTCTTGCAAGGCTCCTTCCTAACATCTTGTACTTGGAAATCCTCAATCTTATCTTCATTGCACCCCATCTGCAAGGTGACACAAACTAGTTACTCGTCTCCTTGGAAGATAAATATGCATACTTTCCAGTCTGTGAACAACACAAAAGGATGAGATTATAACAAAACAACACCACATAATGAAACATGCCACATCTCTTGCACTTGCACACAATTAAATGAGCATTTACTATGTGTGCACTATGTAAAAACTAGGCATACCTTCGAACTAGATCTCGAGGTACTCTTGGAGAGCCTACTTTAGTGTACAGCCAAACCTTTATGTCACCTATGAGTTAGACAAGTGTAACGCCCCGGACCAATGTGCCAGGTGTCGTCCAATTATTCGCTGTTGTTGCCTTGTCATTGCTTGCGTGTCATGCATTGCATATCATGTCATCATGTGCATTTCAATAGCATACGTGTTCGTCTCATGCATCCGAGCATTTTCCCCATTGTCCGTTTTGCATTCCGGTGCTCCGTTCTCCTCCGGTGGTCATTTCTACCTTTCTTTCGTGTGTGGGGATTAAACATTTCCGGATTGTCATTAGTACTCTTTTAGAGACATACACAAAAGCCTCGCACTCTAATATGTTAAAACTGAATGAAATAAACACACACCACTGATTCACTAGCCTATCACTTCTTCGTAATCATTCTTTGAAACATTCAGTAATCAGTTGCTTAACAACGGATTAAGCCTCTTGATGGAAATGTATCCAAATTATAATAGGTACATACTCGTAGCTGTGTCTTGACACGCCCACATCCCTTGTACAATGGGTTTATGGCCCCAAAACCCACCTCACAGCCTCTCCCATACATCTCGGTCGCTCGATAAAATCGCAGTGGCCCGAGTAAAAACACACCTCATTTGACCCCTATGCTCCACGCTATGAAGGAGGGAGTAGTATTCATTGTGTCCTCGGCAGTTTCCAGAGGAGTAAGAGTACAGTACTTGGACGTATAATAATCCGAAAATATCCGGTAGGCTCCAGAATGGAAACGCTAAACCTCCCGCTCCTATCGCAGACGCGCTCACGCTGCCCGGACAAGTTCCCCGAGTCACGCCCGAGAGCCGGTCACATGTCCCGGCGCCCGTCCACCATCAGCTTTACCAGAGGAAGAGAAGAGCTGCACGGGGCAAGTCATCACCCGCCTCAAATCTACAGGCCTCGCCCAACCTCCACAATCGTGCCTATCTATGCTCGCCCATGTAGATCCGTGCCCGAAACACACCATCACACATCATACGTTTGCAGCAGCCTAAACTTCCTCATCTCTCGCCGCGGCTCCCTGTTGAACCATCCGAGGCCACCTGTGCGAGGCCCCGCGCAAGCTAGCCCGTGCGCCGCCTGCCGTCGCCCGCCTATCGCGCGGGAAAGACGTCCGTGTCGGCCCGGTGCGCCGCGCCGCCCAGCCGCTAACTCTTCTGCCGCCTTGCCATTTTAAAGTACCTAAGGCTGGCCAATCTCCATGGCGACCGGATTGGCCGCGAGCGCGAGCACGATCCACCTCAGAGACCGCTCATACAGCGTACAGCATGTATACATGCACTGACCAAGTGGCTGGGTGCTACAAAGTGCGCACCCTCCAATGACCAGAGCCGGCCACGGAACGCCGCCGACTGCCGCATGCCCGCACGTCGCCCCGCCCGAACCAACTACAGCGACGGCCTTCGCCGTACGTATCGTCGTGCTCGCGCACGGCGCTCTCCGGAAAGCGCCGCGGGACACCGGCGGCATTCCCAGTACGGAAATGCGCCCGTGCCCTTCAGCCACACTCATGTGGGACCCACTAGGGCCCTAGCACAACTTGAGAAAGTACCATAGCACACTGCCCCCCAGCCCGCATGATCGTGGTCCGGACCGGGCCTGAGGATGGAAAGTCACAAAGAGCACGCAAGCCAGAGGAAACGACGCGGGCGATAGTGACTCCCGGTATGGCCTTCCCACTCGTCCCGAAAGTTCCTACCAAACCGCCGTCTCGGCCGGAGTTACCGCTGACATCTGCCGAGGGTGAAGAAAGGGGGACCTAGATCCAGCCACGTCCATGCCGAAACCCAAGACCCCTCCTATGCATGACACGGAAGATCAGTTCATCCAGTTGCAATGTGACAGACTCCAGGAGACGCGCCGTCTGGACTATGGACTTCTGATCACGCTGGCGATGACATCCAACAAATATCCGCTGTGGCTCAAGTGTGTTTACCGCGATTCACTCTTCGCGGGGAGGAGGTTCGAGTGATATTCTTATGTATCACCAGAATGCCCATCATTTCAAGACGCTACCAATATGAGAACATTTTCGAATGTTATACAGCAGCGAAAAGGTTTTCTCTTGCCAAGTAACTCTGCGCATCCGTAGAGCGTTTGGCGCATAAAGCACATAAATGTTTCAATTCTCAGAGAATATACATGCTATTTTCAATCCCATGCAGAATGCTTCATTATTCATATTGCACTTCATCTCTGATCGCGCAGCGAAGTTATGCTGTATAACAAACGAGAGACATAATAACGTATCATTCATCAACTCCCCCTACACAAGCGACGTTATGAGAGGTACAAATGAAGAGAGATTGAGGGGAGCCTCATTCTATCCACAGCATTTGGAGGCAGAACATACTAAAGGGTCAAATGAAATGTATGCAATGGGATAAATATTACTCTGAGATGAACCATTTGATATCTATATGTGCCCAACAACTATTGTTGGGAACAATAGCAGGCAATATTCTAAAAAAACTAATAGACTGACCGATGCAAACGTGCGAAGCGATAGATCTTAATACTTAACGAGATGTAAGGCGGGAATAGCTTCAGACGGATAGCTTAGAAGAAATTGCCACTTCGTCGCGACGAAAGGTCACGGTACTGAGCGGTGGTAGGGCACTGGCTCGTGCGAGATCTGAACGGTGTTTGGGGCTATCGGGGAGATCCGGATGAAGACGCGAGGTAAGCTACTGATAATAGCTCGCCGCGGCGAAGTCACCGGAAAGCTCTCAACCGGGAGGAGCGACTGAGAGGATACACCGGAGTAGTGCACAGAGCTAAAGGAGAAGCGGCGGCTATCCGGATACGAGACCGTGACTCCCCCGGGCCCGGATCCGTCCAAGACAAAGGCGGCAGTGCTAGGCTGTGGGCCGCAGCAAGAGGCAAGAAGGCGGCTCCCTACCGTCCGGCGACGAACCCGCTCGCGCAGCCGCCGAGTCATCGGATAGTACGACCCGGATCGAGGCGTGCCTTTTCGGTGTGCGGCGGGGCGACGTGCGGCATGCGGCGCTCGCGACCGCGCTTTGTGGCGCGGGCATATGCGACATACAGAGACGGCGGCGAGAGAGCGGCTGAGAGAAGGAGAGGGTCGCGCCTTCTCGAGCGCCCACAGAGCAGGTTGTGGGTGCCGCCTGAGGCGACCAGCCTCGAGAAAGGGCAAGCACGCAGTGAGGAGGCCGGAGCGCTCTGCTGCTACAGGCACCGATGAGAGCCAAACTAGGAGGCGGAGACGGCAGAACCTGCTGGGAGGGGGTGGCCACGGCCACCTATGGCTAACAATTGTGCGGGTGGCCTGTTCCGACGGACTCGCGGCGCCAGCGCCGCGCTCGGTGAGTTGGAAAACGAGCGAGAGGAGATACAAATATGGCACGATTGAGGGCGCGATGGGCAGGGGCGACGTGAGACGTGCAGCTCCTCATGGCCGGAGTGAGGTGGGAGGGGGCGAGGACAAGGACATTCGCCCATTGCGGGGAGGCACACAAGTAGGAGGATACGGCGCGCTGCGAACAGAGAGGATCACGTCCCTAGGTGTTTCGCATGTCCCGTGATTCGGAGCCGTCGACTCACATATCCACATGGCCTATGAGGAGGCGAGCGAGAGTCCGAAGTAGAGGATGGTATTAGCGAGAGCGAGGGGGCGCCTCAGTTATCAGAACCGACTGTATCTGCACTCTGACTGAGATGTTTGCCAGGTCGTGCCACTATTGGCGTCAAGGGAGAGGGCGTGATACCGCCAACGACCACACGAGATCTTTTCTCGGAGTCCTCGTTAACCGTTGGATTGCATCATAACGAGTCCAAAGAAGCAAGACTTGAACATACTCAGTATCTAAACCGTTTAGTGATAACGAGATGCGCGCCTTGGGCTCAAGTTCTTGTACAACCGGAAAATGTTTAATCCACCCCAGAAAGAAAGGATAGAATATATGACCTATCCGGAGTCTGGTGAGAACTGGAGCACCGAGGAAAAGCATAAAACGTCAATTTAAGGAGGAAGATATTGCCTTCGATGCACAGTAATGATATTTATGAGGAGACACGTATGCTATATAGCGAAATACATTAATAAAGACAGATATGGGACAATGCATCGCACACGAGCTAACAAGCAAAATTTTTGATAACTATCACGATAAATTTTTAGGAGAGTTCACCGAGCCTGCAATTCGAGAACGAGGAGACGATTCACAATACTAACTCACTGAGGAGGATCATCAAAGGTGAGGAACACATATATGAGAACACTTCTAGAGGTACCTCGAATTAGATCGAAGGTATTCCAGTTTTAGCATAGTCACACAATAGTAAGTATCATAGTATACATTCGTGTACGAAGTGCAAGAGATGTGGAGCATGCTTTATTATTTGGGTTGTTGTTTTGTCTAAGTCTAAAAGCAGTCCTTCATTGGGAGTGTGCGCACAATGGCAGTAACCATATTTAAACGGTGCGAAGGAGAGATAGCCAGTTCCTCCGTCAAGCGCCTATGATGGGGTCTGCCTTACAGGATATGAGACATCGACGCGATTCAAGATCAAAGATGTTAAGGAAAGTCATGCTTTCAAGAGAAGTAGGAGCAGCGCGCAGCCTGTATAAATCACGAGTTATACCTAAGAGTGAAAGCCTCCTTAATCCACTCAATAGTTCAATTCTTGTTTGTTTGTTTGTTTAGGCTAGTTAATTGGTCTGTCACGAAAACTTCCAGGAATTGTAGATTTCTCACGACACCCTAGCTTATATTCCAAGACTGCACCCAGACACTATCATAAGCATCGCGTAGATGATCTATTCGACTGGAGCCTTGTTTATTACCGGCATCCACTCTTGAAGGGTAATTGCGAATCAGGAGGGTATACATACTATTACAGCATCCCACCATTGCTCATATCTTCAACTCCTGATCAAAGAGCGCTGCAGCTTTGAGGGGGGGTGGTATCTATATCTCTATTGGATAATTAACTATTACTGCGATGAGCTACGAAAAATTGTTATAAAAGAACAGAATATAGGCTAGCCCATCACAGCGTTATCATGTAGTTTGTAAATGATGACTTCCTGGATCTTCTATATTAGCAAGACTTTTAGAGCTAGAGAGAATCGAGCGGTACTCTATGCAGCACACGTGCTCTCTAAATTTGTAACTTGTCTGTGTTTTGGATTTGGCCCCAACATCATGCTCCTCTGGTGAGCTAAGAGAGATTTCTGTATGGGCTGCACAGACTACCATTTTTATAATTTTTAAAATATCACCTGCTTATGCTTCATGACGTGTAACATTATTGTTAGTCCTGTTTTGCCATGTACAAAATAGTCTGTCTTGCTCGCTTCACTGTTGTAACTATATTTTTGCCCTAGTCATGTGTACTTACAGAAACATTTCAGGATGAAGTGACATCAACACAAAGATGCGAGCAGTGCGGCATGGCCGTTACCGAATGATTATGGATTGGAATTGGAATGTGCTGATGTTCTCGAGCATCAACTAGAGGTGGCAAGACAACGTGTACATGATTCAACGTACAATCAACAAGTGATGACTGGACATGCAGGTATTAGATGCAGGAGTCAAAAAATGAAACAAGACACTGAGGTAACCATGAAGGAATTGGAGATTTGCAGACTGAAATTTGTGCTATCTGTAATCCGGCCAATCCTATTTTCTGAAGAGATTATAGTTCAAATGGTAAGTTGATCGTGATGCCGATGTGCACATATGCTTCAACGAGGGGAATTTGCCGGATCATGCATGACTACACGTGATTGTTGATGTTGTGTATTGGCGTTTATGCACGGGGTGCCAGAACGAATTAAGTCTCAAGCGCTATATTCGGCTGTAAATTTCTTATTGTTTATATAACGCATAATGGAGCTTCGCCTTATGACGCATACCGCCTACTTATAGTAATATGATCGAGTGTTGTTTAGAGGTGAGAGATTTATAGGGAGGGGGGCAGACGTAGGAGCACATCGGGGAAAGAGATTAAATAGAAATACATTACTCCATAGCGCAATCCTACTATAATATATATTCTTGAGTTTGATATAACCATAGGCGATCCTCATAACACGCTCTCCAATACAATTTCTACGACGCAATACAAACGACAAAAGTGTCCATTGGAGTATGATGCGGGCTTAAATGTGACTATGTCAAAAGATATTATTTAAAGTATGACTATCCTAAAATTTGAATTTAGTGGCCACCTGATTTATAAGTACTCCGTAGTAGGGATCTATAAACAGCCCATAAAGCTCGATGGCGATCGTATATAAACGGAAAATGCCCGCGAGCCCTCTAGCAAGGCCGAAATAGATGTAATTTGTCTCCAGGACCGCTTCTACCTTACCGATCCCAGTGAAAGAGCCGCCAGTGTTGCTTTCGGCGGCTAGGAGCTCCCTAATGTGCACTCCGGGTCTTTTTATTATACCAGGCCAAAAGTCGCATGCTGGGTCAGAATGATAGCTCGCAGAAACAGGAAAACGTGGCCAACTATGAACCGGACACTAAAGAACTCTAAGAGATCTCAGTGCAGAACCTTCGAATAACCGGAGGACAAACGGGCCTCTTGGAGTGTCATTATTGAGGAAATGGTGAGTTAACAGGACCATGTAGATAAGAGGTGTAGGAAGTCCATGGTCCAATCGAGAATGGCCAGACGAAAGACCGCGAAAAAGATCCCGGGCCCGTTAAGATGACTGCCCCATGCGGACCCTCCACGCGCAGGGAGACTCAGAACAATTGAGCCCAAGATGTAGGAACGCGTTAATGGGGCCTAAACTGACGATGGATGGAAATTGACCAAATGTAGAATGGGACTGATTGCCGCCCCTTGAGCACGCCCTCTCAACTTCTAATGTAACTTTGTACGTGCCCCGGTTGGGAAAACTCGGCCCCTCGTGCGGTCTCAACGCTCAGGTCGCCTAATGGAAGGCCCATCCTTTGGACACGCTTGAATGGGCCATATGGCCGATCCACCTGTAGACATATCATAGGCGCAACCTCACACCATTCGGATGAGTGACACTGATGGCAAGAGCTGAACGATGGTTCATCGCACTAGAGAATTTTAACACATGGAAATCATCACTTGGTCGTCGGTGCAGCAGGTTATCGATCCAAACCGGACCCGAAGATTAACGCGACCGTTACGACGCGCCACATGCTCCGAGGTCATCACTTTAGCATCCCAAGACATTCCAATGACGCGAATTTTACCACAACGTGAAACTCGTGATGATATTTGTAATGTCTGACACCTTCACGACAACACGGATAAGACTATATAGAGTCTGGAGGAAATAATCAAGACATGTGCTACATAAGCGAGAGAATGAAACCGCGTGACTACTCAGTCCAGAAACACGTATCATCATGGAGTCGTATTGTTTTGAGTTGATAGCAAATCACGTCTATAGAACAACCTATGTAACAGCAGGAATACTACTCACACCGCATGCAAACTAATGATTACATGACGAATCTCATCCAAAATCCCGACCGTACTGACCGAAGCGCCCTAGCAAGGAATTACCACTCCGTGGGGAGAACTTCGATGAATGGAGAGGGAGAGGAGGGAAGGTGATTTGAGATCACGAGACGAACGATCACTCTTTCCATCTGCAACTCCAAACGCGCGATGATACTAGGCCACGACAGGAGAGGAGAAGGAGGTGAGTACAGGGGAAGCCTCCCGTCTCGCGTGATCGCGACTTCTTTCGCTCCTCGAAGGGGTATTACTCCAAATAGGTATGCTTTACGTAACATGGGGTGGAGTTCTCGGGACAATACCCATCGTGCCGGCCGACAATCAGCTTGGCGCTCTTGCGCAGGGAGGGGCCCCTAGATCGGGTTGGCCCACTCTTCTAAGGTGTAGCTCCGCCTCCGGGATTGTGGCTTATGTCTCAAGGATAGATATTATATAGGTTTTAAAATCATCTGCTCGCCAACGCTCTCTTATGCTCTCTTTTGCTAGAATGGAATATCGAGTTTATTTCCCCTGTCACCTCTGAACACGATCTAAGTGCTATTTTATCCGCGGAACAATAGGCAAGTTCTGTGGTTAGTAATTCTCAAGATTATTCATTGGCACAAGAATAGCACCAAAGAGACATGTAAGAGTCATTAAAAGCTGCGTGAGGAACAGTGGTGAAATCTGGGAAGTAGCATATAAGTTCGATCACATATGACTTAATACTTTGCATTGGTGCTCAAGGGAGGTGAAATTCGATAAACACTTTACGAGTGGAAAATACGAAGAAACTTTACGAAACCTTCTGAGCTCATTTTTGCGGATAAAGTGATTATGCTGACAACAACACCGTCATTGCTCTTCGAGTACTCATGAATTAACTCTCACGGCATAGAGACACGCTACATATACGAGAGATGCATGATAGCGCAATCACTGTACACTAATTTAGGGAGCTGTGAGCGTAAATAATTAATGGTATAACTCGAAACGAACCAATATGTCAATAGAAACCATGATATAATAATGACAATATGTGGAGGTATCATATTCTAGCATGATCTGAGACCGCTAAGCGTCAAATATCCGAGTGCGCACCTCCATAAGTCATACCCAATGGATTAAAGCAGCTGTATTAAGACAAACATTGTACAATTCATGGTAAGAAAAGACCAGTCATGATGCACCCAACATTAGCTACACACAATGCATATAGCGATGCAGTGCTCTCAGGTTCTGGCGCTTATTTTAGAAGGTGATGAATCAACATAAAAGTAAATAGAAAGTCCCTTTAGAGGGAAGCAGTGCATTTGTCGAGAGCGTGCCGAGCTGGCTTAAGTTGATAACAGTATTAATGAATATTTGGGAAAAACATGGACCTTCAATTGCTTGATAATCTGCACAGCTCGGAATATTAACTATCATGAGAGTGTATGTGTTTCTGCTATAGCCTAATCTCAACTCCAGTATAATCGCAGTCTCCAAGAATAATCATAAAGAAGGTTTTTTGACTCTATGAGTCTGTTTGATTATTCATCTAACTTTTTGCTGATCGTTTTGTAAGTTTAATGGAACTAGTGTAGCTTAATGCTAACATGTTGAGGTAGCCCTTTTCACTGCTCGATTGACGAGGTAGAGTGGAATTAACCAGCCTCCAACACCATGGAGAATATTACCACTACTTTTGTAGTGATAAATAGAAGACTACCTTGTCTCAGACCCATGAATAAGCGATGAAGTACATCAGGACACACAAAAAGGATATTACTTAGGCCATTGTTAGAACGTAAAACATAATGTCAGCGTAACATTAGGCAGAAGGTATAATATCGACTATTACGAGTCGGGTATTGACTCGAAAATCTTAATTGGGAATTTACCTACGTGCGGGGAGATTTTTTATTAGAATGTTAAATATGAAGCAGTATTCTCACACTCGTAACAAAAAGAAGCAAGCATTCAAAATAGCATTGTAGACCGCGACCATGCTATAATGAGCAGAACATGGTCACTATAAGCGGAACATGCATGTACTATCCCTCTCCTGTAGCATGCGTTGGTTTTCCCTTGAAGAGGAAAGGGTGATGCAGCAAAGTAGATAAGTATTTCCCTCAGTTTTGAGAACCAAGGTATCAATCCAGTAGGAGACAACGCACAAGTCACCTAGTACCTGCACAAACAATCAAGAACCTTGCAACCAACGCGATAAAGGGGTTGTCAATCCCTTCACGGTCACTCGCAAAAGTGAGATCTAATAAAGATAAAGTAAATATTTTTGGTATTTTTGTTGTATAGATTGGAAAGTAAAGATTGCAAAATAGTAAACGAGATGCGATGTAAATAAAAGAGATGCAATATAATAAGAAAGAGACCGGGGGCCATAGGTTTCACTAGTGGCTTCTCTCAAGATAGCATGTATTACGGTGGGTGAACAAATTACTGCCTGGAGCAATTGATAGAAAAGCGACATAGTTATGAAGATATCTAAGGCAATGTCATGAAATATACACCGTCCGTGCTATTGAAGGACCATATACACAATAAAACTCCCTGGATAAATCTAAAGAAGAAGTTGTGGCTAAATGTGTTAACGTGATATCGCATTCAATGTCTACCATTATTTTTTCTGTAGGTCCCTCGTCTGAATGCAAATTCAAATATATGAATTTCAAAAAAATGCCCTGCGCAAGAATAAAATCGAAAAGATGTTCTGATCTTGATGACGAAGATATCACATACTACATATGGAGATGAGACCACAGACATTTTTTCTTGTAATGGTTAGTGGGCTATATACTTATTATAGTACAGTGACCTAAAATCAATATATATTCAATGCCTCCTAAGTTCTAAATGTTTATAAATGAGTCTTAAAGAGAAAAAATTTTACCAAAGCACAACATCAAAAGCGCTTATATTAAGTTTTGCGGTACGTCACATTAACGCTTTTGCAATCCTGTTTTTGTCCAATGAGTCAAAATAATCTTTGCGCTAAGTAGTATTTGATAAATAAAAGACAATCAAAAAGCATGAAATAAAGAGAAAATGTACAAGAAAAGAATGTAAATCGAAGAGAAGAGAGAAAAGAATCGCCACTCTGCTATAACAATTGGGTGGCCACCAACTGATGCCCAGTCCGATCGCCCAAGATAGGCGGCACCGCGTCACCGGCTCATGACTGGTTAAGGCCCAATCTCCTCTTGGTCACTTGTTAGTGCCACTGAAATTCCTTGCACCCCTCAATCCATCTTTCCCAATGAGTGAAACACCGGCGTCGGCGATATCCGCAAACCCCGCGCATGTCACGTTGCGGTAAGCCGGGGTAAGGCAAAGACACGACGCCTCAGGCTTCCGTTCCTTGTACGGAAACGAGGCTTTCCACGCTTCTTTGCTGCTCGAACTCTCTCCCTCGCTCTCCAGATCCCTCCTCTCACAGAGTTCCTGCAGCTCTTGCTAATAGTTGAGGTGCCAAAGTATAGCTAGGATCGCCATTCACGCACCCCTCCTACTATTGGAGATCCGATGAAAAGTCCGGAACACCGATCAGAAGCTTGTTGGCGTATCTGTACAACCGGGAAAACGAGCGGAGACGAGCCATAGCGTCGCCATTGTCCCACTACTATCACCTCCATCCGCCATGTCGCCGCCATCTCCTCCCAAGCGACCCCTGCTGCTAACTAAGCTATAAAAACAGAGCCTCGCTGTGCAGTCGGAGCTGGTGCTAATGACCCTTATCTATTTCATAACCACTCTTTGTTTGCATTACTGCACATTGATGTACCGGTACCCTCTACAGGATGCATTTATTCCCCGCCTTGTCTCGAAAAGCTGGCAGCGACACGATGGACAATCTGCGTGCGAGTAAGTCGCACAGTGACCAAAGGGCTCATTATGGCATACTATGCCCGTAAGCTTCCCGCACACCGACGCACTATCAATTCCGCATAAGTGTGAGAAATTTGCCGCTCACGCGCAATTCTAATACACTGCGCTCTGTCTAGAGTGCTCGGAGAGATATGGCGCAGAGAGCTATACTTTTCTCGAATCGGCCGCGTCGTTCCGTGTCGTACCTCATCGGAAAAGCACCATAGCGCACTCGTCAGTACCCTAATCTGTGCGTGCGTACGATCGAGTCCGAAATCGGTCGAGAGTATATCCACCAATTCATGTAGTTTTACGACTCAAGAAACCCCATGTGCACGAACGAGAACCACTCATAACGTGTTGACGAGCACGCAGAAGGACATCGCTGAATGAGCGGCATCTCTGGTAGCCAGCGTGAAGTGTGCCACCGAGCTCTCCCTGGTGACTGCTCGTAAGGCCAAAGCAGCCCGTATGAACGAGTTGAAGTATCCTCTTATGCTCCAGCACAACATGCTGACCTGTGCAGCCCATGGCAAACTGAACGTGCGGGCCCCACTGCATAATTATTTACTAAAAACGTTATATAAATTAAAATCAGTAAGTTATACTTATATAGGATGCATGTTGGGGCCAGCTAGCTTATATAACCACGTTTAATAAAATAACCACGTGTTCATCCTTGTTCTATTTACATTGATGAACCACCCGATCTTCTCTGACATTTGTCCAGGCAAGCTGTTGACTGCTGAGTCATGAACAGTCATGCTGACGTCATATTTCTTTTTCTGTTAATTTAATTAATTCAGAAAATGTTTAAACTTTGAAAATCATAGAAAATAAACCGTAACTCCGCGATGAAAATGTTTTCTATATGAAAGTTGCTCAGAAAAACTCCAACGAATCCGAATGCATGGTCCATTCACCTGTCACATGCCCCTAGCATGCTGAACATGGAATCGTCCCCTCTCTTCCATCTGTCCGAAATTCGTCTAACGCCGGGAATTCATCCTCGGATGTTTATCCCCTCCGTCTGCAACGTGTAGTACTACGTTAGGACAACCCTAGCTCTCGTCATCATGTAATGCTTAGTGATGCATCTGTTTGCTCTGTATTTACTGTTTCTTCCCCCTCTTCTCTCCGTAGACCCCGAGACCGATGCTGCCCCTGTGATCGACTACGTCGACGACACTTCTTCCTTTTCAGCAGAGCTTCCAGGCAAGCAAACCCCTTGAGCATTCCGATATCGCCCATTTCTTTCCCTCTCATGCTTGCATTAGAACTGCTACTACTCTGTATGATCCTATCTGATGCATAGCCTGTTGTACTCTGCAGAGTTACCATCGAGTGCCGAGGGTGGAACCTCTTACATCACTCCTGATGAGATCTCTGTAGTGTAGCTATTCGGTCGTGGTCATCGAGGGTGATTTCCTCCTTAACCACTTCCGATAGCTCTGTCGTGCAACCCCTCAAGTGTGAACCTCGAGGGTGGATCCTCTTACGTTCACCTTGATGATTACATCGAGTGGAATTCACCAGGGGTGATTCCTCGGGTTTTCCCCTTGATGTTTGGACACACGGATACTTGGACTTTACAACTGTTACTTGGAAAGGCGGGTCGACCCTGAGGGGTACCCGCGAGTGATGTGGAGACGGGTTGACCTGGAGGGCCCGCGAGATACTTACGAGGCGTGGCCGGGCATTCTTAGCCCTTGCCGCAAGTACACGAGATGGGGCGACGGGGTCACATCTTTCGTGAGTCTCTGCTCGTGACCGCACTGCCAACGCACTAATGGTTTGGATATTTGATCCGAGGGGCCTCTGGCCTGATAGCACTAACCATCACGTGGGCATTGTATGGGCGTTCTGTCGTATGCATCAGCCGAAGCTTAATAGACGTCAGCGACTGAGCGCGCGCCGGGTTGGACTGGGTCCTGCCTTTTTAAGGAGGTAGCTAGGTCTGCTCACCGGCGCCCACGCAACGTGCAGGAGTTCCCGGGCGATGGCCCAAGACCCCTGGGGGCATAGGTTTAGTCCGACGTGCTACCTCTCTATTAAGCCTAGGTCGGGTTGCGGCGTATTGTTTGGCCGAGGCCGGGCATGACCCAGGAAAGTGTGTCCGGCCAGAGTTAATCGAGCATGGTGGGTAAGTTGGTGCACCCTGCAGGGAAGAAAACATCTATCGATAGCCTGTCCTACGGTAACGGACACTTGGAGTTGTATCCCGATCGATACAACTAGAACTGGATACTTGAGATGAGACATGGATATGAGAAATGGATAGTATGGCTCTGGGATTGCTTTCTCGCAGGGAGTCGAGAAAGGATCTCTGGCCGAGGTTGATAACACTACTACTACTTTACATTATGTTGATCTGTACTCTTCTATATGCTTGAAGATGCTTGAAGATGCTAGTCTTCGATAGGCTAGGCTTTCCCCTTCTCTTCTGGCATTCTGCAGTTTAGTCCACAGATCCATCTTTTCTTCATACCGATTGTTGCAACCAGATGAGGATCCCAGGAGCCAGACGACACCACTGATGATTACTACTACCCCGAGGGTGCCTACTACAACGTGACGGCCGCTGACGACTTGGAGTAGTTAGGAGGCTCCCAGGCAGGAGGCCTTGCCTTTTCGATCGTGTTGCTTTTGTGCTAGCCTTCTTAAGGCAAACTTGTCTAACTTATGTCTGTACTCAGATATTGTTGCTTCCGCTGACTCTTGTGTATTCGAGCTTATGTATTCGAGCCCTCGAGGCCCCTGGCTTGTAATATAAAGCTTGTATTATTTTAATTTGTGTCTAGAGTTGTGTTGTGATATCTTCCCGTGAGTCCTTGATCTTGATCGTACACATTTGCGTGTATGATTAGTGTACGATTGAATCGGCGTCACAAGTTGGTATCAGAGCCGACTGCCTGTAGGTAGCCCCTTTCCAACTCCTTGGCCGAAGTTGAGTCTAGTCACTTGAAAAACTTTTACTAACATTGGCTGTGGCTTACGGCCCACTCGCCATTGGGTGGTATTAGGATCTTTTATTCCTCGTCTATACTCTGGGACTCTGATGATCTCTCTTCTATTCGGGTTAAAATTTTACTAACTCTAACATTAGGATCCCGTGACCACATTCACCCCAAAGCTGGATAAGCCATAGTTATTCCTTAGAATAGTATTTTGAGTAATGCACACACTATCGTGTTGACTACTAAGTGGTATCCATCGTACCTCTTTCATTATGCATGTTTCATCATGAATGATCCTTGTCTTTGCAAATGCTCAATGCTGAACTACCCCCTGTTACATGTTAGCAGGATGGTTAGACCCGCTGGTCGTGGCCGTGGTGCCAACGATCCACCACCGCCGAATTCTTTGCTGGAATGATGCAACAATTTGAGCTGAACCGCCAGTTCATGGAAGGAATGATGGCTCAGTTTCCTCGTCCGAACATGAATCAACAGCCAACCCCAGTAACTCTGCAGGACTTCATGCGTCTCAACCCAACTATTTACCGCAGCTCAACTCAACCCCTTGATGCTGATGACTGGCTCCGCGACATCACATATGAAATGGAGTCTGCTAGTGTGGCCCCTGCTAGCTATGTCACCTTTGCATCTTTCTTTCTGAAGGGTCCCACTGCTCAATGGTGGGACAGCCACAGGCGTACCCTGCCTACTGGAACGGTCATCACTTGGCCGGATTTCCAAGCTGCCTTTCCGTGCCCGCTTCATTCCTCAGGGAATCATGGACAGGAAGAAGCGAGATTTCCGCAACCTCACCCAAGGCAACAAGATCTGTAGATGCTTATCAGCGGGAATTTCTGGACTTGTCTCACGTTATGCTGAAGAAGACATTGCAACTGATGCTCGCAAGAAAGTGATGGACTTCACCCTGATATCAAGCTAGCACTGCTCGTTCATGACTTTGCCGACTTCGCCACCTTGGTGAACAAGGCTATTCAGGTTGAGACTGGTCTTCAGGAACACCAGGGATCCCTAGGCGCAGCCGTGACGCTGGCTCATCTTCGGGCCCACAGCGCAGAAGCGTCGGATATGGATTCCCCACACATGTATCGTCCAGCTGCACCTGCACCAAGACAGACCTATGCGCACCTCGTCTGCCTCCTCCACCGCAGAGGCAGCCTCTTCGAGCTGTACCACCCCAAGCGCTCCCAATCCCAATGATGGTTTGTGCTTCAGATGTGGCCGTCCAGGTCACCTTGCCAAAGAGTGCAATCAGAAAAGGAACCAGCTGGCTCTGCCTTCAACTGGTATAACAATCAGCCCCATAACAACAATGCCAGACCTTATGGTCGTGGTCAGGCTAATCATGTTGATCTGAATGAAGCTCAAGACCAGCCCCACTGTGATGGGTACTCTTCTTGTAATTCAGTACCGTCTGTTTTATTCGATTCAGGAGCATCGCATTCATTCATGTCAGAAAATTTTGCATACGCACACGACATTCGATGCGAGCCCATGAACACTCGATAGTGGTACGCACCCCTGCGTCAGTGTCGAACTACCATGATTGGTCGCGACGTCCCCGTTGAAATTGAAGGGTTGGAATTTCATGTTTCTCCCATTATTCTGGAGTCTTCCAACATTGACCTCATTCTGGGAATGGAATGGTTGAAAGCACATACTGCCTCTATCGTTTGTGCCACCAAAGTCGTTCATCTCCTACATCCTTCCGATGAGATAGTAAGCTACCATGCTCAGATTGTTCAAAACGCCGAAGCACGACTTTATGCTTGAATGCGTTGAACGCAGCACCTCTTGAGGGAATTGAAAAGATTCCAGTTGTTTGCGACTTCCTAGACGTCTTTCCAGAAGAACTTCCAGGAATACCCCTGCTCGGCTGTCGAGTTCGTCATCGACTTGAAACCAGGCACCGTTCCTATCGCCAAACGACCCTACAAGATGCGCCTCATGAACTCCTTGAACTTAAGGAGGAAATCGACAAATCTCTCTTGCAGTGGTTTCATTCGGTTCCTCAGCTTGGGGAGCACCTTCTCTCTTTTGAAAGAAGAAGGATGGAACGAACCGTTTGGTCCAAGACTATCGTCCTATCAACCAAGCTACAATTCAGAACAAATATCCCCTTCCGATCAATGATCTGTATGATCAACTGGCTGGTTCATCGAATTCTCTAAACTCGACTTGAGGTTGGGTTACCACCAGATCCGTGTTCGTGAAGAGGATATTCCAAAGACCGCATTCGTCACTCGTTATGGTTCTTACGAGTACACCGTCATGTCTTTTGGCTTGACCAATGCTCCAGCCACATTCTCTCGTCTGATGAACTACATATTCATGGATTACCTCGACAAGTTCGTCGTAGTCTATCTGGATGATATCTGGTATATTCGAAGAACAAAGAAGAACATGCTGAACATCTTGACTTGTTCTAGAGAAGCTTCGAGAACATCAACTTTATGCCAAGTATTCCAAGTGCGAATTTGGTTACCCGAAGTCACCTACCTTGGTCATGTCATCTCCAAGGATGGTATTGCCGTCAACCCAGAGCGAGTTCAGGCTATTCTTGACTGGACCCCTCCGAAGACTGTCAAGCAAGTCAGAAGCTTTCTACTAGCCAGCTATTGCCGCTTTGTCGAGAACTTCTCCAAGATCGCCAAGCCACTGACCAATCTGCTACAAGGCGTTAAGTTCGATTGGACAGACAAATGTCAGGAAAGTTTCCAGGCACTCAAGGACAAGCTGACTCTGCCCCAGTGCTTGCTCCCCCTGATTCTCGCAAGGACTTTCGTCATCTATTGCGACGCTTCATCAAGGATTAGGCTGTGTCCTAATGCAAGAGCGCAGAGTGATTGCTTATGCCTCCCAAGTGCCTCATGAAGAGAACTACCCAGTTCATGACCTTGAGCTTGCTGCGGTTATCTATGCATTGAAGCTATGGCGACAGTACCTTCTCGGTAATCGTTCGAGATCTTCACTGATCATCAGAGTCTGAAGTATGTTACAGCCAGATCTGAACTGTCAGCGCGATATGAGCTATTGGACTGTAAGTGCATCTAGTGCCACCCCTAGTTGGTTTTGGAGTATTGACGACAAACCTAGTTGAGGGACTAATGTGTTTGTGAGAATTGCAGGAAAACACAGGTAGAAGTCCCTCATTGATTCGGTTTTACTACCAGAGATGACCCCTAAAAATGTACGAAGACATTGAAGACAATGGTGGTTTATGAAGATATTCATATTGAAGACAATGACATGAGAAGACTCCCTATGAAGCTTTGAAACTCGAAGACCTAGATCCTTCGTAGTTTTATTTCATTCATGTTGCGTCATAGGAACCACCGTACTGTTAAGTGGGGTCGAAGAGAACCAGTCAGAATGACTGAAGTGATGCCTAATTCAAATCCTATGTCTTCGAGCGAAGCATGAGAGAAAATCTTGTCCAGAGTCAGACAAGTCAGCTTTACTTGTAGCCCAAGTAAAGTTGTCGTGTGAGTTCGAAATCGACCGTTGGTACACGTGTCAGTTCCTTAGTGACCCAGGGTCATTTCGGACAGATCAGGTCGGGTTGCCAAGTGGCTATAAATAGTCCACCCCCCACAACCATAAACGGTTGGCTGCTCAGATTTCAGTGCACGGCTTTTGTCGTTTGAGAGCAACCCACCTCGAAGCCTTTGAGAGAAAAATTCCTAGTGAGGAGAAAAGCCCTAACCACCCAGAGCCAGAGTAAATTGGGCATCACTTAAGTCTTCGTGTCTGTGTGATTTGAAGACTTATTACACTTGAGGACTGTGCATCCTCCAGACGGTTAGGCGTCGCGTTCTGAGCATCCAAGAGAAATTGTGGATTGCCAGTGAACGAAGTCTGTGAAGGTTTGGGAGTCTACCTTGAAGACTTACCTGAGTGATTGGGCGAGGTCTGTGTGACCTTAGCTCAAGGAGAAAACGGTGAGGACTGGGTGTCTTGGACTAAGTGTCCTTGACTGGGTGTCCGGGACTGTGTGTCCTTTGGTTTAAATACCTACCACTTCAACCAGACGTACAGTTGTCACAGTAACTGGAACTGGTCCAACAAATCATTGTCTTCAACGTGTCACTGGTTTCATCTTCACTTCCTTTCACTTACAGTTATTCATTGTGAAGCCATTGCATGCTTGCTTTATCTTTTGTCTTCACAACGTGAAAGTATGATCTGTTTGGCTTCATAACTTCTTCCTACCTGATCCTTATTACACTGAAGCTGTTTGTCATTTGCTTTCACTCTATTGAATACATGACCATGGCTGGCCTAGTGTAATCTAACTTCCGCTGCATAGTAATAGGCATCAATCTTCGCTGTTTGTCTTCATAACTCTCATGTTGAAGACTTTCATAAAAATCGCCTATTCACCCCCTCTAGTCGATATAACGCACTTTCAATTGGTATCAGAGCAAGGTGCTCCCTTGTTCTGTGTGATTCGGTTTAACCACCTGGAGTTTTAGCTATGTCGACTGCAGGGATAATCAAAGTCTCCGCTGCGTGCCCCGTCTTCGATGGAACTGAATATCCCTACTGGAAGAATAAGATGCGCATGCATCTTGAAGCCATTGACGTCGACCTATGGTATGTCGTCGAGAACGGTGTTCCCCAGGCTGGAGAAGGTGTCACTGCTGCTGATGTCAAGAAGTTCGTTCAACTGGATTCTACTGCCAAGAATATCATCTGTGGTCATCTGACCAAAGGACAGTATGGCCGTGTGAGTGCTTTGAAGACATCCAAACTAGTCTGGGACTGGCTCTCAAAGGTTAATGAAGGCATATCAACCCAGAGAGATTCAAAGAATCAGTGTCCTTCGCAACCTCTTCACCGCTTCAAGCGAAATGACAATGAGAATGTCCAGCACACATTTGATCCGGCTCACTGACATCACAAATGAGCTTCAAGCCCTCGGCGCTACTGAGATCACCAAACATGAAGTCGTCAAGACACTGCTGAGATCACTTGATAGTTCGTTTGACATTCTGGCCCTGATGATTCAAGAACGTCCTGATTTCAAGACACTCGATCCGTCTGACATACTTGAGAGGCTCAACACACATGAGTTTCAGCTTTCTGAGAAAAGAGATATCTACGGTCCAAACTATGGGCGAACTCGTGCCTTGAAGGCAAAAGCTGTCTCCTCATCTGAAGAAGAATCTGACTGCAGTTCTGATGATCCTGAAGACATTGGAAGAGAACTTGCAATGCTAGTGAAGAAGTTCCAAAAATTCACCAAGAAGAAAGGCTTCAGAAAATCTTCACGATCAAGCTCAAGGAATGATGAAGCTTCTGCTCATGACCTACAAGAAGAAAACATGTCACAAGTGCAAGAAAACTGGACACTTCATTTCTGAGTGTCCACAGTGGGACAATGAGAACAGAAGGAAGAAGAAGAGCAAAGGAATATGATTCTGACGACAAGAAAAAAAGAAATACTCAAAGTCTTCTTCCCAAGTCTTCATCAAAGTCTTCATCTCACAAGAAGAGCTCATCTGGCAAGGCACGTGCATTTGTTGGCAAGGAGATGGATTCAGAGGAGGAGTCCGCATCTGAGGAGGCAGAGGTGGAGTCTGAGGAGGAGTCTGATTCTGGCATTGCGAGTCTGGCTAACAGCATACGTAGCCAAGTCCATCTTCAACACTGAAGACAATGACTGCAATCACCGACACCGACGCAAATGACAAGAACGACTTCTCACTCCTACCTACTGCTTCATGGCACGCGGTGCCAAGGTAAACACACGCACAACTCGCTATGAAACATCTAGTGACGATGACTCTGAATGTGATTCAAAACCTAGCTACAAAACACTTGCTAAAATTGCAACTGAACAACAGAAAGCTATGGAACATATTCAAAAATTGTTAGACAGAAGCGATGATCTGTTGGGTGCTGAAATGACTCGATCTGAATCCTTAATTGAAGACATAAAAAACCTTCACGTTAAGTATCAGGAACTTGAAGATCGTCATGATACTCTCTCAACAACTCATGAAAAGCTTTCCTATGATTATCTTCAAAGGAAGCAAGAACTTGAGAAATTGAGGGTGGCTCATGAAGATCTTCAAAAGGAAAACGAGTCACTTCGCGCTGAACAGATCAGTCCCGCTCAGGAAGGATTTGAACCACCATGTCTTAAATGCATTGAGCGTGATAATGCTGCTTCTGTTGCTGAATGTTCCACTGCTACTACTGTTTCAATATCTTCAACTGTTGATGTGGTAACTAACCCCTCTGCTGAGGATACCACTGCTATTGCTGATGAGAATGCTAGGTTGAAGACATTGCTTGAAACAGGAATGTACAAAAGTCTGAAAGGGCATCAGACACTATGTGATGTCCTTGAGAAGCAGATTCTGAACCGAAACCCTAGGAAAGAGGGTGTTGGATTCGTGAGGAAAATTAATGCAGATGGCTCTTACTGGAAACCTGAGCAGTACCCCAAAACCACATGGGTTGCTGCAAAGGAACTTTCAGCAGATCCATCCAATTTATCTGGCTTCACTTGTGCTAACCCTATTATCATTGATGAATCCTTTGATGCAAACTATAAACTGTTTAAGAATCAGAATGGTGAAGTGTTTGCCAGGTACATTGGTACTAACTGCAGGAATGGACCTCCTATGAAGATGATCTGGGTTCCGAAAAAGTGTCCTGTGAATGTCTTCATGACACCTCACTTGAAGAAGACAAACCTCAGACCAAAGGCTTCATACGGTCCAAAGGCTTCATACAATCAGAGGACTCACCTGAGTCACACTAACGCAAATGTTTTGCAGGGGAACCATACTCAGGCATATGAATATGAGAGTGGTTCATCGAACCGTCATGTTCATATGACCAAAAATTATTCTGCTTATTCCTATGAGTATTATTGTCCTCCTGCTAGACTGTTTGCTAAGGCTTCAAAGCCAAAATTCTCAGATGTTGCACTTAGACTTATAACTTCTAAGCCACCCTTGAAGATGTGGGTGGTTAAGAAAGCTTAACTCTCTTTTGCAGGGAAAGGTCTCCAGCACAAAAACAAAATCTTCTGATGCTATTGCTGGGGACCATAAAAATCTTGTGGGGCGCAAGATAAATGCCCAAATGGCATCATTATGTACTTCGTTCCTGAATCGCATGCTACTCTCCCCATTAGTCCTAATCTGGATCTAAGTTTTCATAACCCACTGGTTCGTCAAATGTTTATGCTTCACAACACTCTTCGTGAAGCCTATCCCCCTAACTGCACTGTAGGGTACGATACCAGCGACTTCAAAGTCTTCAGATGGATTATTGACATGGGTT
>NC_053028.1:456189078-456200763 GCF_003073215.2 Triticum urartu
ATGCTTTTCGAAGGTTGAGGTAGATGATTTCCGAAGTTTTTCTCGGTTATGTGTTGAAGGATGGATACAGCTGGATGTAGGATTTGCTAGATTTGGGTGAGATATTATGCTTCCCCTGTATCCCCAACACCTGATTGCATAACCGGAAAGGTTCGGGAGTTTCGTAGGTGGGAATTCTAGTAGCTCTAGTTCTTCTTCCACGGATATTGGTTTGAGATTGGGATTTCTTACCTTGTTGATTTATTTCTCTACCTAAATTCTATGTGGCTTCTCAATTTATGGATATGTGACCATTTCAAGAGGAATGCATTCGTTCATTTTGTTCGGATGTGAAGACTATATGTTGCAATTTTCATTCTGTTGGATTCAGCTTCATTTTATCTATCAATGTGCTAATGGATGTCAACCTCTTCAGGATGGCTCCTCCAACGCGCACGACTTCGAATCCTGATTCGCCACCACCTCCACCTCCTCCGGAGGCATGGCAAGCTGTGATGGCCGCAACCAATGCAAACACACAGTTGATCATGCAAATTCTTCAAGAGCGCAATCAAAGCAACCAAGGGAACCAAGGCAACAATCAGAATCACTTTGCTACACTCAACCAGTTCCTTGCTAACGGGCCAAAGACTTTCAGCAATTGTGTTGAGGCAACCGATGCTGACGATTGGCTTGTGGATCTGTGCAAGCATTTCGAGTGCAGTAACGTCAGGCCTGAGGACTTTGTCAAGTTCGCTTCCTTCCAACTCAAAGACCAAGCTGCAGAATGGTTCTAGCGGTACAAGGATTCCAGAGGTGGATGTGCTATTACCTGGGATGAATTCCGTCAAGATTTCAGAGCTCACCATATCCCTCAGAGTGTGGTTGAAAGCAAGCATGAGGAATTTCGCAACCTGAAGCAAGGCTCTTTGTCTGTCTATGACTACAACAAGTTGTTTCAGAAGCTCGCCCGCTTTGCTAAGCAGGACGTACCTGATGAGAAGAGCATGATATACCAGTTCAGGGGTGGTCTCAGAGAAGAAATTCAGCTCGCTCTTGTTCTCTTTGAGCCCTTGAGGTACGATGAGTTCTACAACATGGCATTGAAGCAAGAGGCCGCTCAACTGAGGTGTGATGCTTCCAAGAAGCGAGGCAGAGATGCTACTCCTTCTTCCTCTACTCAAGTGGCCAAGCAGCAGAAGTATTGGCTTCCTCCTCCCCCGTTCCGTCAGCCGTATCAGCAGAAGAGCAAAGGTGGCAGTGGTTCTTCCCACCCACCCCACCCTGGCTTTTAGAACAAGACTTCGTCTCAAGCTCCAAGATCGAGTGCTCCGTATCACCGTCCGCTTTCAGAGGTCACGTGCAACAAGTGCCAACAGAAGGGTCACTATGCCAACAAGTGTTTCAACCAGAGGTGTCTTCCTCCTCCTCCTCCTGTTAGATCGGCAAGTACAGCTGTGGTCAAGCATAACACCAAGCACGCCAAGGTCAACTTGATGAATGCAGCTCAGGTAGAGGACTCGTCAGATGTCATCATGGGTAACCTTCCTGTTAATGATGTTCCAGCTAAAGTTCTTTTTGACACGGGTGCATCGCATTGTTTCATCTCGAGACCGTTTTCATCTAAGCATGGTTTGACTTTGCAAATTTTGCCTAGTCCATTAGCAGCTGTCTCTCCCGATAGGCGCATGCATGCTAACTCCATTGCTCCGGATGTTACTATCACCTTGGGTGACTACAAGTTTCTAGCTTCTCCAACGGTTCTTGGTGACTCAGCTATTGATCTTATTCTCAGAATGGATTGGCTTTCTAAGCACAAGGCTCAGCTTGATTGTGCAGCCAGGCAGATTCAATTGACTCATTCGTCTGAGGATGTAATTGTGTTTACCGCTCATGATGATACCATCCGTCTGTTTTCTCTCAATGAGAAGGGTGAACTGGATGCTATCTCGCAAATTCCAGTCGTTTGCGAATATCAAGACGTCTTTCCAGAAGAGCTCCCAGGAATGCCTCCGCACCGGCCAGTTGAATTCGTTATTGATCTTGAGCCTGGCACGGAACCAGTGTGCAAGCGTCCTTACAAGCTCGGACCTGAAGAGTTGAAGGAGCTGAAGAAGCAACTCGATATTCAAGAGAGAATGGGTCTCATCCGGCCTAGTTCTTCTCCGTGGGGTTGTGGTGTTCTTTTTGTGAAGAAGAAGGATGGAACGGACCGACTTTGTGTTGATTACCGTCCATTGAACAAGAAGACCATCAAGAACAAATACCCACTTCCCAACATCAATGAGCTGTTCGAACAACTCAAAGGTGCCCAAGTATTCTCCAAGCTTGATCTCCGTATGGGTTATCATCAGATTCGAATCCGTGAGAAATTTATTCCCAAGACGGTTTTTAGGACAAGCTATGGTTCATATGAATACACTGTCATGTCTTTTGGCCTCGTCAACGCTCCTCCGACGTTCGCTCACATGATGAACTTCATCTTCAACGCCTACACCAATGACTTTGTTTTGGTCTATCTCATCGACATTCTGGTTTTCTCGAAGAACAAGGAAGATCATGCCAAGCACTTGCGTTTGGTACTCGATAAGTTGAGGGAACACCAGTTCTACACCAAGTTCTCCAAGTGTGAATTTTGGCTCGATGAGGTTCTTTATCTTGGTCATTTCATCTCTGCCAAGGGCATTGCGGTGAATCCTGAGAAGGTGTCTGCAATTGTGAATTGGGAACCTCCTCAGAACGTGAAGCAACTCCGCAGCTTCCTCGGTCTCGCAAGCTACTGTCGAAGATTCATTGAAAACTTTTCTAAGATCGCGAAGCCTCTCAAAAATCTTCTCCAGAAGCATGTCAAGTACGTTTGGTCTCCGGAGTGTGACATTGCTTTCAACACTTTGAAAGAGAAATTGATCATTGCTCCAGTTCTCACTCTGCCTGATGAATCCAAGCCGTACGAGGTCTTTTGTGATGCCTCTCTCCAAGGTCTTGGTGCAGTGTTGATGCAAGAGAAGAAAGTTGTTGCTTATACCTCTCGCCAGTTGAAGCCCAATGAGAAGAACTACCCCACTCATGATCTCGAGTTGGCGGTAGTCGTGCATGCTCTTTTGACTTGGAGACATCTCTTATTGGGAAGAAAAGTGGACATTTTCACTGACCACAAGAGTCTCAAGTACATCTTCACTCAGCCTAATCTCAACCTCAGGCAAACTCGATGGGTTGAAATGATTCAAGAGTATAATCCGAGTATCGAGTATACTCCAGGCAAGGCCAATGTGATTGCTGATGCATTGAGCAGAAAGGCTTATTGCAGCAGTCTGATTCTCAAGCCTTATCAACCCGAGCTTTGTGAAGCTTTCCGCAAACTTAATCTGCAAGTTGTTCCTCAAGGTTTTCTCGCCAACCTTCAAGTCTCTCCTACCTTGGAAGACCAGATTCGCCAAGCCCAACTTCTTGATGCTATGGTAAAAAAGGTGAAGATTGGGATTGCCAAGAGTCAACCCAAGTACAAGTGCTACCGCCTTGATGACAAGGACACTCTCTTCTTCGAGGATCGTATTGTTGTGCCCAAGGGTGAACTTCGTAAAGTGATCATGAACGAGGCTCACAATTCTCTCCTCTCCATCCACCCTGGGAGCACGAAGATGTATCAGGACCTCTAGCAAGCTTATTGGTGGACTCGAATGAAGCGCGAGATTGCTCAATTCGTGAATGAATGTGATGTCTGCAGAAGAGTGAAGGCAGAACACCAAAGGCCAGCTGGTCTCCTCCAACCTCTTGCCATTCCAGAATGGAAGTTTGACCACATTGAGATGGACTTCGTGACTGGGTTTCCAAAGTCCAAGCGTGGCAATGATGCTATATTCGTTGTCATCGAAAAACTCACCAAAGTGGCTCACTTTCTGCCTATCAAAGAGTCGATCACTGCTGCTCAATTGGCGGAGCTCTATACCTCTCGGATTGTCTCTCTGCACGGTATTCCACAGGTGATCTCTTCAGACCGTGGCAGCATCTTTTCCTCCAAGTTTTGGGATTCTTTTCAGAAGGCCATGGACACCAACATCCGCTTCAGCACAGCTTTCCATCCTCAAACTAGCGGTCAAGTCGAGTGTGTCAACCAGATTCTTAAAGATATGCTCAAGGCTTGTGTGATCTCCTTCGGCATGAAGTGGGAGGATTGTCTTCCTTATGCTGAATTCTCCTACAACAACAGTTTTCAAGCAAGTTCAGGCAAAGCCCCATTTGAAATTCTGTATGGCAGGAAGTGCCGTACCCCTCTTAACTGGTCTGAAACCGGTGAACGTCAGCTTTTGGGTAATGACTTAATCACAGAGGTAGAGGAAATGTGCAAAGTCATTCGAGATAACCTCAAAGCATCCCAATCCCGTCAGAAGAGATACTATGATAGTAAGCACTGTGATTTGGCTTTCGAGATCGGAGATCATGTTTACCTCCGCGTCTCTCCAATGAAAGGTACTCGTCGCTTCGGTATCAAAGGGAAGCTTGCCCCCAGATACATGGGACCTTTCAAGATTGTCAGCAAGAGAGGCGATCTCGCCTATCAACTCGAGCTTCCTTCAAACTTTGCAAATGTTCATGATGTGTTCCATGTCTCTCAGCTCTGAAAAGTGCTTCAAGACTCCTGACCACACCGTCAACTTCGAGGACATTGAGCTCCAAGAAGATCTATCCTATCGTGAGCACCCAGTTGCTATTCTCGAAGAGACCGAACGCAAGACTCGCAAAAAGTCAATCAAATTCCTCAAAGTCAAGTGGTCACACCATTCCGACCGTGAAGCTACCTGGGAACGCGAGGATCACCACCGTTCTGAGTACCCGGCGTTCTTTCATTCATAGATCTCGGGACGAGATCCTTTCGTAGTGGTGGAGTGTTGTAACACCCCGGATATGACTTTCCCAATTTGTACTCCAACTCTTGCCGTTTCCGGCGTTAAGTTATTTTATTTTCTTGGGTTCGGGTCTTTGTCTCCGTGTGTTGTTATCGTTGTCATGCATCTCATATCATGTCATCATGTGCTTATACAGTTAACCAAAGGGATATGAGTGCTTATACAGGTTCAACCGTAAAAAGCACGCCTCGAACAGTGCTACTTTTCCTACAGTTAACCAAAGGGTGAGGCCGCCAAGCCCCAGGACAAGGCCAAGACGCCACCCCGCGCATCCACAACCTTCTGAAAGCGGCTTCATCTCACAATGTGGTCAATAAACAGGTATTCGCTTTAGAGCCATGGAAAAGAAGGAACATAATCCTCTGTCCTATTCTCCAAGATGGACAAGCCTTAATTATTTGAGGACACCCATGAATAAGTATCTTTTCACCTCCAAGGATAATGGAGTAGGTCGACATAAACATCATGTTGTGACCAAGCACAAGTCTGAGCCGACCATGGTCAGGCATTTGTATAGGAAAAATATACCTGGGTTGTTCCTGTTTCAAGAAGATCACAACTGTAAAACTGTGCATAACAAGAGTTTATGAACAACGTATATAATAGAAAACAGCTTGTACCATAAGTTTCTCAACATAGTTGGACCTGTTCAACGAGTGCAGCAGTGGCACACATATCCCAAGTGGCCCTTCCACCATTGAAATGCCCCACAAGGACCTCAAGACGATCAATAAAGTGTAGGAACTTATGGATGTCGTCCAAGTCAATTTCAGTGCCATGAGTAATAGCCGAGTCCTTATAGAATAACAAACGAGTAGCCTGCTTAACTCTAAAAATACCTACACGTGCCACCAATTATAAGAAAATTGAAACACCCCGGATATGACTTTCCCAATTTGTACTCCAACTCTTGCCGTTTCCGGCGTTAAGTTATTTTATTTTCTCAGGTTCGGGTCTTTGTCTCCGTGTGTTGTTATCGTTGTCATGCATCTCATATCATGTCATCATGTGCAGTGCATTTGCATACGTGTTCATCTCATGCATTCGAGCATTTTCCCCGTTGTCCGTTTTGCATTCCGGCGCTTCGTTCTCCTCCGGTGGTCATTTCTACCTTTCTTTCGTGTGTGGGGACTAAACATTTCCGGATTGGACCGAGACTTTCCAAGTGGCCTTGGTTTACTACCGGTAGACCGCCTGTCAAGTTTCGTGCCATTTCGACTTCGTTTGATACTCCGACGGTTAACCGAGGGACCGAAAAGGCCTCGTGTGTGTTGCAGCCCAACACTCCTCCAATTTGGCCCAAAACCCACCGAAAACCTCTCCATCATCTAGAGCGTTCGATCACGATCACGTGGCCGAAAACCGCACCTCATTTGGACTCTCCTAGCTCCCTCTGTGCCTATATATAGACCCCTTCCCCGAAATCCGGATCTCCCTCGTCCGAAACCCTAAAAAAATCGTCTCTGCGTGGCCGGACACGTCCGGACCGTGCCGGACACACCACCGCCAGCCACTCCCGCGCCTCCACGTCACCGCCGCCGACCCGTGTGTAGCCGGGGCCTGACGGGCCCAGATACGGCCCCCGAGCCCACTCCCTCCGCATCGCCCGAGCCGGCCGGCTCCTCCAGTCCGGCGCCGCCGCTCGCCATCTCCGGCGCGCCACCCCGCCTCGCAAGCCCGCGCCTCCCCGCTCCGCCTCGTCGCGCCGGCCGGCCGCCGCCTCGCCGAGCCGCCGCCCGAAGCCCCCGCCGTCCGGCCTCCCATCGTCTTCGGCACCCCCCCTCGCCGGACCACCTCGACTCCGGCCGGCCCCTCCTCTCCGGCGAGTTCGTCGTCTTCTATAATGTTCTCCGGTGACCGCCTCGGGAAACCTGCACGATCTGGATCTAGATCTGGGATATTTGCCTCGGTTGACTTTTTGCCCTGAAACCCTAATTATCTTGCCATATTCATCATGCCGTAACTTTGCATCCGCAGCTCCGTTTTGGGCATATAGCATATCAAAATGTTCATCTCGAAGAGTACATCATTTCATTCCATTGCATCATTTTCCTTTGAGTTCATATTGATGCCCGAAATGCTGTTAGAAGAGTGCTACTTGAGATATTTGTCAGATCTGCTACTCCATTTAGATATTTGTCATTTTTGCCATGATTATTGTGTGCATGATATGCCCATGAGCTCTACATATGTTTTGTTAAGGGTTTTGCCATCTTTCCAGAGGTGCAACCCATGTATTTTTGTGATGTGTGTGGTGACTAGCACAAGCTTGCAAAGTGAGGCACTTGGTAATGCTGATTTCCGGGACTTAGCATTTCCACTGAGTCCTTGAGCTGTTTATCTCATGTTGTCATATGTTCATGTTGTTTCCTAGCGATCCGTGCCTCTTTTGAGGATGATCGGTAAGGATGTTTTGTTAATCTTATAGTGCTCTATCCATCCAAGTCTTTGTTTGCAATTATGGAGCACCCTAGCTTGAGTCAATCGAGCTCTACTTTTGCTACTTTGTGAATCTGGGTAGATTGTCTACTTGTTAGCGATTTTGCCGAGGATGTTGTAGTTGATCCGTGCATGCTATGCTATTGTTATTGCCATGTATAGCTTGCATTTTGTGTATTCTTGATGGGTGTATGCTTAGTTGGTCATGACTTGCTCCGTAGTGAGTGCATCGAGCTCGTAAACATGCCTACTTGATATCTGTTTTTAGCATGCTCCAGTTTTCACTAAGTCTGAGAACTAATTATGTTTTTGCCATGTTCACATGCTTGCAATTGTATTTTCTGATCCCTTTTAGCTCAAGGTCACTAAGGGACTTTTGTTAATCTCTTTGAGTAGCTCCATGCCATGCTTTACTTTGCCATGTTCAGGTCCTGTAGCATGTAGTTTTGTTGCTCCGAAGAGTGCTACCTGATCTGAAATTCCAGACAAGTGTTAATTTCACCAAGTCTGAAATCTGTTTGTCATATGCATTTTTGCCATGCTTGTTTGAACCTGTTAATGTATGAATTGGCCGTAGCTCAGTGCTAAACTTTTGTTAAGCATCATGAATGCATCCCTGCCATGTATTTTGTTGTCATGTTTGAGTGCTGTAGCATGTTCGTCTCATTGCATTTACATGGCTACTTGCTGTAAATCGCAGAACGTGGCCATATTTGAATTGCTTGCCATTTCCAAACCGTAACTCCGATTCCGACGTTCTTTATATCGTTTTCAAGCGATTTCATCTCATATTTCCAGTGGCACACTTGGATTCCCATGTTGAGGCCAGGTTCATGCATCCCTTGACAAATCTTGCATATGCATCCCGCATAGCATACCATCCTTGCATCATATAGTTTGATCCTTGCACGTGGTTGATTGTGTCCTTGTTGCTTGTTTGTCTTGTTTGGGTAGAGCCAGGAGATGAGTTCGCTAACGAGGAGCCCGTTGAGTTTGCTTTCAAGGATCCAGTCAACTCTGACAATTTTTCAGGCAAGATGATCATACCCTCGAAATCACTACTATCTTTGATATGCTAGATTGCTCGCTCTTTTGCTATGCCAATGCTACGATGCCTACCACTTGCTTTCAAGCCTCCCAAATTGCCATGTCAAACCTCTAACCCACCATGTCCTAGCAAACCGTTGATTGGCTATGTTACCGCTTTGCTCAGCCCCTCTTATAGCGTTGCTAGTTGCAGGTGAAGATTGGAGCCCGTTCCTTGTTGGAACATTTATTCATTTGTTGGGATATCATTATATTGCCATGTTATCTTAATGCATCTATATACTTGGTAAAGGGTGGAAGGCTCGGCCTCTCGCCTAGTGTTTTGTTCCACTCTTGCCGCCCTAGTTTCCGTCATATCGGTGTTATGTTCCCGGATTTTGCGTTCCTTACGCGGTTGGGTTATAATGGGAACCCCTTGATAGTTCGCCTTGATTAAAGCTTTTCCAGCAATGCCCAACCTTGGTTTTACCATTTGCCACCTAGCCTCTTTTTCCCTTGGGTTTCCGGAGCCCGAGGGTCATCTTATTTTAAACCCCCCCGGGCCAGTGCTCCTCTTAGTGTTGGTCCACCTGTCAGCTACCAGGGGCAACTCTGGGATGGCCTACCCGTACCTAAGACAATCTGAGTGTGCCCTGAGAAAGAGATATGTGCAGCTCCTATCGGGATTTGTCGGCACATTCGGGTGGTGTTGCTGGTCTTGTTTTAACCTGTCGAAGTGTCTTGAAGAACCGAGGTACCGAGTCTGATCGGAACATCTCGGGAGGAGGTCTATTCCTTCGTTGACCGTGAGAGCTTGTCAAGGGCTAAGTTGGGACTCCCCTGCAGGGATTTGAACTTTCGAAAGCCGTGCCCGCGGTTATGGGCAGATGGGAATTTGTTAATGTCCGGTTGTAGATAACTTGAACCTTAACTTAATTAAAATGAATCAACTGAGTGTGTTACCATGATGGCCTCTTCTCGGCGGAATCCGGGAAGTGGACACGGTGTTGGAGTAATGTTTGCGTAGGTTGCTCTCTAGTTTCTCGCTCGCGCTTTGCCTCCTCTTCTCGCTCTCTTTTGCGAACAGGATAGCCACCAGATATGCTAGTCGCTTGCTGCACCTCCACATATTTACCTTGTCGTACCTATAAGCTTAAATAGTCTTGATCGCGAGGGTGCGAGATTGCTGAGTCCCTGTGGCTCACAGATTACTATTACACTAGATGCAGGGCCTGATGATTCCGCTCCAGGTGACGCGCTTGAGCTCAAGTGGGAGTTCAATGAGGACTCTCAACGTTACTATGTTTCCTTTCCTGATGATCAGTAGTGGTGCCCTGTTGGGGGTGATCGGGACCGTGTCGCATGTTGGGTTATATTTCATTTGGCGCCGTAGTCAGTCCATGAGTGTTTTGGTGATGTAATGTTATTTATGTACTTGATTGACGTGGCGAGTGTAAGCCAACTATGTTATCTCCCCTTTTATTATCTATATTACATGGGATGTTGTGAAGATTGCCTAACTTGCGACATATGCCTTCAATGCGATTATGCCTCTAAGTCGTGCCTCGACACGTGGGAGATATAGTCGCATCGAGGGTGTTACAAGTTGGTAATCGGAGCCTTCCCGGACCTTAGGAGCCCCATTGCTTGATCGTTATTAGCAGCCGAGTTGTGTCTAGAAAAATGTTTTGAGTCATTTAGGAATTATATATCGGAGAGTTTAGGAATTCTTTTTACTTCCTAGTCTCCTCATCGCTCTGGTAAGGCATCCTGACGTAGAGTTTTGACTCTTCTCTTCTCAAATTTCACAAAAAAAATTTAGGATCACACGAGTATCTTGGAATCGTTCTGATGGTTTTATGATGAGAACATTGTCTTGGTGCCTCCTGTCAGGGGTTTTGTGAAAGTGTCCCGGGGAGTTGAACTCTGAGGTGTTGTCGTCGTAATTTTATCGTTTCAGTTCTGGAATACCTGAGTTTAGTACGCCGACATCGAAAATCTCTTTTATGCAGTTCATTGGTGAGATAACCTCGACGCCACCCAGTACTGGGGCGGGAGTTCGGGAGTATCGCCATAACTTGTATAACGGATGCTTTTCGAAGGTTGAGGTAGATGATTTCCGAAGTTTTTCTCGGTTATGTGTTGAAGGATGGATACAGCTGGATGTAGGATTTGCTAGATTTGGGTGAGATATTATGCTTCCCCTGTATCCCCAACACCTGATTGCATAACCGGAAAGGTTCGGGAGTTTCGTAGGTGGGAATTCTAGTAGCTCTAGTTCTTCTTCCACGGATATTGGTTTGAGATTGGGATTTCTTACCTTGTTGATTTATTTCTCTACCTAAATTCTATGTGGCTTCTCAATTTATGGATATGTGACCATTTCAAGAGGAATGCATTCGTTCATTTTGTTCGGATGTGAAGACTATATGTTGCAATTTTCATTCTGTTGGATTCAGCTTCATTTTATCTATCAATGTGCTAATGGATGTCAACCTCTTCAGGATGGCTCCTCCAACGCGCACGACTTCGAATCCTGATTCGCCACCACCTCCACCTCCTCCGGAGGCATGGCAAGCTGTGATGGCCGCAACCAATGCAAACACACAGTTGATCATGCAAATTCTTCAAGAGCGCAATCAAAGCAACCAAGGGAACCAAGGCAACAATCAGAATCACTTTGCTACACTCAACCAGTTCCTTGCTAACGGGCCAAAGACTTTCAGCAATTGTGTTGAGGCAACCGATGCTGACGATTGGCTTGTGGATCTGTGCAAGCATTTCGAGTGCAGTAACGTCAGGCCTGAGGACTTTGTCAAGTTCGCTTCCTTCCAACTCAAAGACCAAGCTGCAGAATGGTTCTAGCGGTACAAGGATTCCAGAGGTGGATGTGCTATTACCTGGGATGAATTCCGTCAAGATTTCAGAGCTCACCATATCCCTCAGAGTGTGGTTGAAAGCAAGCATGAGGAATTTCGCAACCTGAAGCAAGGCTCTTTGTCTGTCTATGACTACAACAAGTTGTTTCAGAAGCTCGCCCGCTTTGCTAAGCAGGACGTACCTGATGAGAAGAGCATGATATACCAGTTCAGGGGTGGTCTCAGAGAAGAAATTCAGCTCGCTCTTGTTCTCTTTGAGCCCTTGAGGTACGATGAGTTCTACAACATGGCATTGAAGCAAGAGGCCGCTCAACTGAGGTGTGATGCTTCCAAGAAGCGAGGCAGAGATGCTACTCCTTCTTCCTCTACTCAAGTGGCCAAGCAGCAGAAGTATTGGCTTCCTCCTCCCCCGTTCCGTCAGCCGTATCAGCAGAAGAGCAAAGGTGGCAGTGGTTCTT
>NC_053028.1:456201763-456229081 GCF_003073215.2 Triticum urartu
TTATTTAATGACCTTCACAGATGATTTCAGGAGATATGGGTATATCTACTTGATGAAATATAAGTCTGAAACATTTAAAAAGTTCAAAGAATTTCATAGTGAAGTGGAAAATCATTGTAACAAGAAAATAAAGTTTCTACGATCTGATCGTGGAGGAGAATATTTGAGTTACGAGTTTGGTCTACATTTGAAACAATGTGCGGAATAGTTTCGCAACTGCCACCCGGAACACCACAGCGTAATGGTGTGTCCGAACGTCATCGTAACTTTATTAGATATGGTGCGATCTATGATGTCTCTTACGATTTACCGCTATCGTTTTGGGGTTATGCTTTAGAGACAGGCTGCATACAGTTAAATAGGGCACCATCTAAATCCGTTGAGACGACACCATATGAACTGTGGTTTAGCAAGAAACCTAAGCTATCGTTTCTTAAAGTTTGGGTGCGATGCTTATGTGAAAAAGCTTCAACCTGATAAGCTCGAACCCAATCGGAGAAATGTGTCTTCATAGGATACCCAAAGGAGACTGTTGGGTACACCTTCTATCACAGATCCGAAGGCAAGATATTCGTTGCTAAGAATGGATCCTTTCTAGAGAAGGAGTTTCTCTCGAAAGAAGTGAGTGGGAGGAAAGTAGAAAACTTGATGAGGTAATTGTACCTTCCCTTATTGGAAAGTAGTTCATCACAGAAATCAGTTCCTGTGATTCCTACACCAATTAGTGAGGAAGCTAATGATGATGATCATGAAACTTCAGATCAAGTTACTACCGAACCTCGTAGGTCAACAGTGAGTAATCCTGTCTGGAGGTCATGTTACTTGAACATGACGAACCTACGAACTATGAGGAAGCGATGATGAGCCCAGATTCAAATGGCTTGAGGCCATGAAATCTGAGATGGGATCCATGTATGAGAACAAAGTGTGGACTTTGGTTGACTTGCCCAGATGATCGGCAAGCCATAGAGAATAAATGGATCTTCAAGAAGAAGACTGAGCTGACGGTAATGTTACTGTCTACAAAGCTCGACTTGTTGCAAAAGGTTTTCGACAAGTTCAAGGAGTTGACTACGATGAGACCTTCTCACCCGTAGCGATGCTTAAGTATCCGAATCATGTTAGCAATTGCCATTTTATGATTATGAAATTTGGCAAATGGATGTCAAAACTGGCATTCCTTAATGGATATCTTAAAGAAGAGTTGTATATGATGCAACCAGAAGGTTTTGTCGATCCTAAAGGTACTAACAAAGTGTGCAAGCTCCAGCGATCCATTTATGGACTGGTGCAAGCCTCTCGGAGTTGGAATATACGCTTTGATAGTGTGATCAAAGCATATGGTTTTATACAGACTTTTGGAGAAGCCTGTATTTACAAGAAAGTGAGTGGGAGCTCTGTAGCATTTCTAATATTATATGTGGATGACATATTGTTGATTGGAAATGATATAGAATTTCTGGATAGCATAAAAGGATACTTGAATAAGAATTTTTCAATGAAAACCTCGGTGAAGCTGCTTATATATTGGGCATCAAGATCTATAGAGATAGATCAAGACGCTTAATTGGACTTTCACAAAGCACATACCTTGATAAAGTTTTGAAGAAGTTCAAAATGGATCAGTCAAAGAAAGGGTTCTTGCCTGTGTTACAAGGTGTGAAGTTGAGTCAGACTCAATGCCCGACCACTGCAGAAGATAGAGAGAAAATGAAAGTCATTCCCTATGCCTCAGCCATAGGTTCTATCATGTATGCAATGTTGTGTACCAGACCTGATGTGTGCCTTGCTAAGTTTAGCAGGGAGGTACCAAAGTAATCCAGGAGTGGATCACTGGACAGCGGTCAAGAACATCCTGAAATACCTGAAAAGGACTAAGGATATGTTTCTCGTATTATGGAGGTGACAAAGAGCTCGTCGTAAATGGTTACGTCGATGCAAGCTTTGACACTGATCCGGATGACTCTAAGTCACAAACCGGATAATATTATTGAATGGTGGAGCTGTCAGTTGGTGCAGTTCCAAGCAGAGCGTCGTGGCGGGATCTACGTGTGAAGCGGAGTACATAGCTGCTTCGGAAGCAGCAAATGAAGGAGTCTGGATGAAGGAGTTCATATCCGATCTAGGTGTAATACCTAGTGCATCGGGTCCAATGAAAATCTTTTGTGACAATACTGGAGCAATTGCCTTGGAGGAATCCAGATTTCACAAGAGAACCAGACACATCAAGAGACGCTTCAATTCCATCCGCGATCAAGTCAAGGAGGAGACATAGAGATTTGCAAGATACATACGGATCTGAATGTTGCAGACCCGTTGACTAAGCCTCTCTCCACAGCAAAACATGATCAGCACCAAGACTCCATGGGTGTTAGAATCATTATATGTAATCTAGATATTGACTCTAGTGCAAGTGGGAGACTGAAGGAAATATGCCCTAGAGGCAATAATAATGTTATTTATATTTCCTTATATCATGATAAATGTTTATTATTCATGCTAGAATTGTATTAACCAGAAACTTAGTACATGTGTGAATACATAGACAAACAGAGTGTCACTAGTATGCCTCTACTTGACTAGCTCGTTAATCAAAGATGGTTATGTTTCCTGACCATAGACATGTGTTGTCATTTGATGAACGGGATCACATCATTAGAGAATGATGTGATGGACAAGACCCATCCGTTAGCTTAGCATAATGATCATTTAGTTTTTTTCTATTGCTTTCTTCATGACTTATACATGTTCCTACTATGAGATTATGCAACTCCCGAATACCGGAGGAACACTTGTGTGCTATCAAACGTCACAACGTAACTGGGTGATTATAAAGATGCTCTACAGGTGTCTCCGATGGTGTTTGTTGAGTTAGCATAGATCGAGATTAGGATTTGTCACTGTGATCGGAGAGGTATCTCTGGGCCCTCTCGGTAATGCACATCACTATAAGCCTTGCAAGCAATGTGACTAATGAGTTAGTTGGGATGATGCATTACGAACGAGTAAAGAGACTTGCCGGTAACGAGATTGAACTAGGTATGATGATACCGACGATCGAATCTCGGGCAAGTAACATACTGATGACAAAGGGAACAACGTATGTTGTTATGCGGTTTGACCGATAAAGATCTTCGTAGAATATGTAGAGCCAATATGAGCATCCAGGTTCCGCTATTGGTTATTGACCGGAGATGTGTCTCGGTCATGTCTACATAGTTCTCGAACCCGTAGGGTCCGCACGCTTAACGTTCGATGACGATTTGTATTATGAGTTATGTGATTTGATGACCGAAGTGTTCGGAGTCCCGGATGAGATCACAGACATGACGAGGAGTCTCGAAATGGTCGAGACATAGAATGACATATATTGTGGTCATGATTTACCGGATGGTTCGGTCGTTATGGGGTCCCTGCGATGTTCGGGAGTGCCGGAGGGTTATCGGAACCCCCGGGGAACTAATGGGCCTTCACGGGCCTTAGTGGAGATAGAGAAGGGCCGCAAGGGGCTGGACGCCCCCCCCTTGGCGGTCCGAATTGGACTAGGGGAAGGGGGGCCCTTTCCTTTCCCTCTCCCTCTCCCTTCCTTCTTCCCCCTTCCACCAAGTGGAATCCTACTAGGACTTGGAGTCCTAGTAGGACTCCTCTCTCCTTGGCGCGCCCTACAGGGGCCGGCCGGCCTCCCCCTCTCCTCCTTTATATGACGGAGGCACCCTAGAACAGAAGATCAATTGTCTTAGCCGTGTGCGGTGCCCCCTCCACAGTTTACCACCTCGGTCATATCGTCGTAGTGCTTAGGCGAAGCCCTGCGCCGGTAACTTCATCATCACGCCACGCCAGTCGTGCTGACGGAACTCTCCCTCATCCTCAACTGGATCAAGAGCTCGAGGGACGTCATCATGCTGAACGTGTGCTGAACACGGAGGTGTCATACGTTCGGTACTTGGATCGGTTGGATCATGAAGACGTTCGACTACATCAACCGCGTTACTAAACGCTTCCGCTTTCGGTCTACGAGGGTACGTGGACACACTCTCCCCTCTCGTTGCTATGCATCTCCTAGATAGATCTTGCGTGATCGTAGGATTTTTTGAAATTAATACTACAGCGTTTCCCACAAAATTTCTCGCATTTATTCTCATCTCTTAGGCCTTTAGGCCTAAACCTCCAGTTTTCATGGATTTCTTAAATTGTATGGAAATATGAGATGATTGTTTGACATTTTTGCAAGGGTTCAGTTATCCCGTTACTTATATTAATAGTTGGTTTGAGAGTTCCTTCAATCCAACACTCCCTTCATCACATACGCTTCCCACCGCCGGTCAAAATCAAACATCATCTCCGATAGCCATCTCATCCTTTGTTTTACTGACTTTAATATCCTAAAAAATTTAAATTGCTCTTGCTACCTCTTGAGCACTGCGTTGGTTTTCCCTTGAAGAGGAAAGGGTGATGCAGCAAAGTAGCGTAAGTATTTCCCTCAGTTTTTGAGAACCAAGGTATCAATCCAGTAGGAGACACATGCAAGTCCCTCGTACCTACACAAACAAATAAGAACCTCGCAACCAACGCGATAAAGGGGTTGTCAAGCCCTTCACGGTCACTTACGAGAGTGAGATCTGATAGAGATAATAATAATAAATATTTTTGGTATTTTTATGATATAGATTGAAAGTAAAGATTGCAAAGTAAAATAGATTGGAAACTTATATGATAAAAGATAGACCCGAGGGCCATAGGTTTCACTAGTGGCTTCTCTCAAGATAGCATAAGTATTACGGTGGGTGAACAAATTACTGTCGAGCAATTGATAGAAAAGTGCATAATTATGAGAATATCTAGGCATGATCATGTATATAGGCATCACGTCCGCGACAAGTAGACCGAAAGATTCTGCATCTACTACTATTACTCCACACATCGACCGCTATCCAGCATGCATCTAGAGTATTAAGTTCAAAGAACAGAGTAACGCATTAAGCAAGATGACATGATGTAGAGGGATAAACTCAAGCAATATGATATAAACTCCATCTTTTATCCTCGATGGCAACAATACAATACGTGCCTTGCTGCCCCTACTGTCACTGGGAAAGGACACCGCAAGATTGAACCCAAAGCTAAGCACTTCTCCCATTGCAAGAAAGATCAATCTAGTAGGCCAAACCAAACTGATAAATTCGAAGAGACTTGCAAAGATAACCAATCATACATAAAAGAATTCAGAGAAGATTCAAATATTGTTCATAGATAATCTTGATCATAAACCCACAATTCATCGGATCTCGACAAACACACCGCAAAAAGAATTACATCGAATAGATCTCCAAGAGATCGAGGAGAACTTTGTATTGAGATCCAAAGAGAGAGAAGAAGCCATCTAGCTAATAACTATGGACCGAAGGTCTGGTAAACTACTCACACATCATCGGAGAGGCTATGGTGTTGATGTAGAAGCCCTCCGTGATCGATTCCCCTCGGCGGAGCTCCGGAAAAGGGGACCAGATGGGATCTCTTGGGTACAGAAGGTTGGGCGGGTGGAAATAGGGTTTGTGATGCCTGTAGGATCGAAAGTATGTCTAGAGGGGGGTGATTAGACTACTTGACCAAATAAATCTAGCCTTTTCCCAATTTTAGTTCTTGGCAGATTTTAGGTATCTTAGCACAAGTCAAGCAATCTCCACACAATTCAAGCAAGCATGCAAAAGAGTATATGAGCAGCGGAAAGTAAAGCATGCAACTTGCAAGAATGTAAAGGGAAGGGTTTGGAGGATTCAAACGCAATTGGAGACACGGATGTTTTTGTCGTGGTTCCGATAGGTGGTGCTATCGTACATCCACGTTGATGGAGACTTCAACCCACGGAGGGTAACGGTTGCGCGAGTCCACGGAGGGCTCCACCCACGAAGGGTCCACGAAGAAGCAACCTTGTCTATCCATCCATGGCCCGTCGCCCCACGAAGGACTTGCCTCACTAGCGGTAGATCTTCATGAAGTAGGCGATCTCCTTGCCCTTACAAACTCCTTGGTTCAACTCCACAATCTTGTCGGAGGCTCCCAAGTGACACCTAACCAATCTAGGAGACACCACTCTCCAAAAGTAACAAATGGTGTGTTGATGATGAACTCCTTGCTCTTGTGCTTCAAATGATAGTCTCCCCAACACTCAACTCTCTCTCACAGGATTTGGATTTGGTGGAAAGAAGATTTGAGTGGAAAGCAACTTGGGGAAGGCTAGAGATCAAGATTCATATGGTTGGAATGGAATATCTTGACCTCAACACAAGTGTAGGTGGTTCTCTCTCAGAAAATGTGTATTGGAAGTGTAGGTATGTTCTGATGGCTCTCTCCACGAATGAAGAGTGGGTGGAGGGGTATATATAGCCTCCACACAGAAATCTAACCGTTACACACAATTTGCCAAACTCGGTGGGACCGAATGGTTAAACTCGGTCGGACCGATTCAGCAAACCTAGTGACCGTTAGGATTTTCGGTGGGACTGAGATGCAACTCGGTAGGACCGATATGGTTAGGGTTAGGGCATAACGTAATCTCGGTGTGACCGATTACACAAACTCGGTGGGACCGATTTTGGTAATAAGCTAACCAGAGAGTTGGTCAGGTAAACTCGGTGGGACCGATTCGCTCATCTCGGTGAGACCGAAATGTTACAAAAGGGAAACAGAGAGTTTACATTGCAATCTCGGTGGGACCGATCGCTCATCTCGGTAAGACCGAAACGTTACGAAGGGAAACAGAGAGATTACAATCCCATCTCGGTGAGACCGAGATCCCTATCGGTGAACCGAATTTGCTAGGGTTTGTGGCAGTGGCTATGACATTTGAAACTCGGTGGCGCCGGATAGAAAGAATCTGGTGGACGAGTTTGACTTTTGGTTTAGGTTATATGTGGATGTGGGAAGGTAGTTAAGGGTTTTGGAGCATATCACTAAGCACTGAAGAGCAATAAACTCATTAAGCAACACCTCATCCCTCCTTGATAGTATTGGCTTTTCCTATGGACTCAATGTGATCTTGGATCACTAAAATATGAAATGTAGAGTCTTGAGCTTCAAGCTTGAGCCAAACTTTTTGTCCTTAGAATTTTGAGGGATCCACTTTCCTCATCCATGCCATGCCATACATTAAGCTTTTCCTGAAATATTAATCTTGGAATAATGTTAGCTCAATGAGCTATATGTTGTTAGGAATTACCAAAACCACCCAGGGACAGTTGCACTTTCAGTGTCTTAAGGTGTTATTCTAGTACGAACTCTATGATAGACCGAATGGAATGAATAGCTTCGTGTAATTTTACTACGGACTCTTGAATAGATCGATCAGAAAGGATAACTTTGATTTGGTTTCGTACCCTAGAATAATCTCTTTGTTTGTTCTCCGCTATTAGTGACTTTGGAGTGACTCTTTGTTGCATGTTGAGGGATATTTATATGATCCAATTATGTTATTATTGTTGAGAGAACTTGCACCAGTGAAAGTATGAACCTTAGGCCTTGTTCCTAAGCATTGCAATACCATTTGTGCTCACTTTTATCATTAGTTACCTTGCTGTTTTTATATTTTCAGATTACAAATACCATTATCTACCATCCATATTGCACTTGTATCACCATCTCTTCGCCGAACTAGTGCACCTATACAATTTACCATTGTATTAGGTGTGTTGGGGACACAAGAGACTCTTTGTTATTTGGTTGCCGGGTTGCTTGAGAGAGACCATCTTCATCCTACGCCTCCCACGGAGTGATAAACCTTAGGTCATCCACTTGAGGGAAATTTGCTACTGTCCTACAAACCTCTGCAGTTGGAGGCCCAACAACATCTACAAGAAGAAGGTTGTGTAGTAGACATCAAGCTCTTTTCTAGCGCCGTTGCCGGGGAGGTGAGTGCTTGAAGGTATATCTTTAGATCTTGCAATCAAATCTTTTTTTTCTTGTTTTATCACTAGTTTAGTTTATAAAATAAAACTACAAAAAAAATGGAATTGAGGGTGCCTCATATGCTTCATCTTTTTAATATCTTTCATGAGAATAAGGATTCCAATAATTGTGCTCAATTGCTAGAAGAAGAATGCATTAGAATGTTTGGCACTAAATCTTTGGATGATGAGCATGATTACAATGTTGTTAGTATGAATTCTTTGAATACTCATGATGCTAATGATATGCAAAGCCACAAGCTTGGGGAAACTATGTTAGATGAAGATGATATTTTTTGTCCCCCAAGTTTTGATGAGAATATTTATTATGGTGAAAGCATGCCTCCTATTTATGATGATTATATTGATGAAATTGGATTTGGAGAGGTCATGACTTTATTTAGTGATGAATCCACTATTTCGGAAGAGGTTCCAATTGATTATGAGAATAAAGTTCCTATCTATGATGATTATTGTGATGACATGTATGCTATAAAGATTGATAACCATGAAACTTTTCATCATGATTTTAATTTTCAATTGGATTATGCTTCACATGGTAGTTATTTTGTTGAGTTTTCTCCCACTACTATTCATAAGAAGAATTTTGCTTATGTAGAGAGTAGTAAATTTTCTATGCTTGTAGATCATGAAAAGAATGCTTTATGTGATGGTTATATTGTTGAATACATTCATGATGCTGCTTAAAATTATTATGAGGGAGGAACATATGCTTGTAGGAGTTGCAATAATATCAAGTTTCCTCTCTATGTGTTGAAAATCTTGAAGTTATGCTTGTTTTGCCTTCCTATGCTAGTTGATTATTGTTCCCACAAGTTGTTTGCTCACAAAATCCCTATGCATAGGAAGTGGGTTAGACTTAAATGTGCTAGTCATATTCTTCATGATGCTCTCTTTATGTTTCAATTCTTATCTTTTATGTGAGCATCATTGAAATCATCATGCCGAGCTAGGGGCGTTAAACGTTAGCGCTTGTTGGGAGGCAACCCAATTTTATTTTTGTCCTTTGCTTTTGATCCTGTTTAGTAATAAATAATCCATCTAGCCTCTTTTTAGATGTGGTTTTATGTTTTAATTAGTGTTTGTGCCAAGTAGAACCTTTGGGAAGACTTGGGTGAAGTCTTTTTGATCTTGCTGTAAAAATAGAAACTTTAGCGCTCACGAGATTAGCTACAACTTTTTACTGGAGAGTGATATGTAGTTGATTCTTTTTGCAGATGATTAATAGATAAATTTCTCACGTCTGGAAATTTATTTTAGAATTTTTGGAGTTCCAGAAGTATGAGTTTGATACAGATTACTACAGACTGTTCTGTTTTTGATAGATTCTGTTTTCATTGTGTTGTTTGCTTATTTTGATGAATCTATGAGTAGTATCGGAGGGTACGAACCATAGAGAAGTTGGAATACAGTAGATATTACACCAATATGAATTTAGAATGAGTTCACAACAGTACCAAAAGTGGTGATTTATTTTCTTATACTAACGGAGCTTACGAGTTTTCTGTTAAGTTTTGTGTTGTGAAGTTTTCAAGTTTTGGGTAAAGATTCGATGGACTATGGAATAAGGAGTGGCAATATCCTAAGCTTGGGGATGCCCAAGGCACCCCAAGGTAATATTCAAGGACAACGAAGAGCCTAAGCTTGGGGATGCCCCGGATGGCATCCCCTCTTCCGTCTTCGTTCATCGGTATTTTTACTTGGAGCTATATTTTTATTCACCACATGATAGGTGTTTTAATTGGAGCGTCATTTTTTTTGCTTGATGTTATTTAGAACAATGTTTTGCATATTTTATTTCAATAAAAGTTGCATTGATAGCCTTTACTATGCTTATTTTACAAGTCTACTTGTTGCTGTTCGAAAACAGAAAGTTTACCGCTCTTGCAAAAATTCCTTAGAAAAGTCAGAATGTGATAAAATGTTGAAACCTTTTTCATAATAATCTCTGATAAATTTACTACAGTGGGAATTTTCTTTCATAATTTTTGGAGCTAGGGAAGTATAGATCTTGCTGCATTCTTTACAAACTGTCCTGTTTAGGCACATTGCTGTTATGTTTGCATATGTTTGCTTGTTCAATGATTCTATTTGAGGATAGGACTATTAAATATGTAGAGTCATTTAGTATGCAATGTTGAATAATAATTTTGAGTGATTTGCTACAGTAGAGTATGATAAGATATTCGATCTCGACGACCGAGCTGATGAAGTCATGAACTATGATTATGATTATGATGACGCAGACAATGATTATGATCACGAATACAATGTTGATCTTTAAATAACAAAGACTACCGCCGAGGTATATTTATATAAGCAGGCATCTAGTGATCATCACATGTTTTTTTATTTGAAGATATATTAACGAATCGATCTTTCTTCTTTCAGCCCTCTGGATCGAACAAATATGCTTCTACAGACAACAGGACAAAGCGAGGCCCGGGCAAAAAGTTGAAGGAGGGTGTAAAGTACAACATCGATTCCATCAAAGCTAGTGGCGAACACCTCACGCCTAAGAACATTGCGAACAAGTGGACTCGTCAGTGCGGAGTTCTTGTGAAGGACCAACTCCCGATCTCCATTCAAGAATGGAAAGAGCGAAAAACTAAACGTCCAGATGTTACTTGGGTCGACGACAGAGCAAAAGAAAAGCTTTGGGAATCTCTGATGGAACATTTCACCCTACCAGATTATTTCACTGATGCAGATGTGCAGAAAGTCAAGGTCGCTGCTCTTAATAAGATGGCAATTGCATTCAACACCCACAAGAAAACTGTATGGGCCAACTACGTCGCTGCAGAAAGGAAGACTCCAGAATTCAAGGGAACACTGGAGAAGCAAAGAGAACACTGGCCCGCTTTCGTGAAATTCAAGGAATTCAGAATTATCTAAGGAACGGTCGAGAAAAAACAAGGCCAATGCCGCAAAAAAGACGTAGTTCCATAGGCTGGGGCCAGGTGGCTACGCGGTGGCAATGCCTAAGTGGGATAAGTCTGAGCAAGAGATGGAGGATGCAGGGGTCACTCCGGTTACTAGGAGCTGGCCCCCCAGGTGCAGAACTTGGTTCTATGCGCATGGGGGGCATTGGACCCGAAGACAGGCCTGGTTTCGAAGAAGGCAAGTCTAAAAGGAGCCGAACAAAATTAAGTTACTTGACGCAATAGAAGATGCTCGAAAGGGGGTGTTCACGCCCAACAGAGAGAACGACGAGCTTACGCGCGCCCTGGGAAATCCTGAACACCCGGGAAGAACACGAGGCAAGGGCGTTATTCCCTGGTATGAGGGCTTTTCGGAATGGAACGACGACTACAGGAGCCGTGCAAGAAAGAAGATGGAGGAGGAGAAGAAGAGGAAGCTGGAGGAGGAGCAGAGGAAGCAGGACGCAGAACGCCTTCAAGGCCTAGAAGCAAGGCACGCGGACTTGGCACTCAAATTCCAGCAGCAGCAGCAGATCGACTCACTTAGCCAGGAAAGGGGGTCTCAGCAGCGGCAACAGCAAGCGATGATCGTCCAGCATTGGATAGCACCGTCCCATCCATGCCGAGAAGAAGCGTTGGTTCCACCCCGAGCGACGCACTGCTGGATACACCCTATCGATGACATCATAGAGAACACTAACTGTGAGCTACACTTCAAAATGAAGAACATATCCATCAAGGTGGCGGAGGCCGTTGCTTTTACAAATACCCCCGAAGCAACCTTCAATTACACCCCGATTCCAGCGGGCTATGCTCGTGTCTTGGTTGATGAGGTGGTGGACTAATATTCGGGGCTAGAGCTTGACATTCCTGGAGGTGACGACGAGCACACACTGGGAGAGGCCATACATCGTATCATCCTATGGAGAAAGGATTGTATCATCTTTCGAAGGCCACTGACACCGCGTCAGCCGACTCCTCCTCGAAGTCCGCCACCGAGTCAGCAGACTCCCGCTCCTTCAAGTCCACGAACGCGTGAGCCGACTCCTCCTCGAAGTCCGCCACCGTGTCAGCAGACTCCCGCTCCTGCAAGTCCACGAACGCGTGAGCCGGCTCCTCCTCGAAGTCCGCCACCGTGTCAGCAGACTCCCGCTCCTCCAAGTTCACCAATGCGTGAGCAGACTCCTGCTCCAACTCAGCCACGTCAGCCTTCTTCGCTGCCTCAGCAATCGGGGAAGAGACACACCGCAGCTATGGTGCGTAGCGGTACGAGTCGAGGTAGTACAGGAGGTATAGGCGGAGGCAAGCGATATAAATATGGTCCAAGCCTCGCTCCTCTTCCTTAGAGGCCTTACGACATGACCGAGGAGCAAAACGAAGCCATAGTGAAGGCCCAAGTGGACGCCCATTTTGGACCGAAACCGGCACCGCCGCCAAGGGAGAAAGTGCCTAAGGAAAAGATTGACCACTTTATTCGTATGGCTAGACCACCAGCTCCCAAGACTGTTGACTCAGACTATGAGCGCCAAATAAGGAAGGCACATCGAGCACGACTAGTCGACTACAGAAATAAGCGAGTTCGAGCTCGAGCCAATTACAAGCAGCTGTCAAAAAATGCGGGAAAACCGTTCCCCAGTTGGGAGAATAGGCGGCGCAATCGATCCCCCCGCTTGTTGTGCCAACAACACATGAGAGTACGCGCGCCCAATATTATTGTGGGCAAAATGTTAACGTTCCCCAGCTAGGCAATGTGGTAATAACCGAGGAGCATATAATGCAGGCTGAAATGCTCAAGATCACTGTTGGACAACTCCTCGATATCGAGCCCATGTCTCTGCTTAGAGAGGAGGAAATAAAACGGAAATATGTCCGGGGCCAACCTTTGGTCAAGCCAGACGAGATCAAGAACCTCCCAACGAGAATGTATGAATTGCATCAATGGTACATGAACATTACCAAGATTTCCAATCGAGAGTCCCTCATGGTGAATGTCAAGGGGGAACATTACTTCCATGAGAAAGCTGTGTCCGTTGAGTATTCAGAACTATTTCAGTTATTCAATCAAGATGCACTCAACAAATCTATCGTTAGTTGCTATTGTCTGTAAGTGATTTCTTTCTGTAATTCAATTCTCAAGCTAGCATGTAGTGATCATTTTGATCAATAATTACCTGTAATTATCCTCACTATATTCTTTTCTGTGGTATTATGCAGGATGAAGATGTATGAAATAAAAAAATCTGGACGCTATGGCATTGGGTTCATTGACCCAAATACCGTTAATGAGTACACATGGAATATCCCAAGTTATCGAGCAAGTTTAGAGGAAAGCATGCTAGAGTTATTGAAGCGCCTCAATACCAATGACGATATACTACTTCCTTACAACTTCCTGTGAGTCACACTGTCTTGTACTACAAATTCTGTTTTTGCTTACTAGCTAGCTAGATGTTAATAATTAAGTGTATATGGTTTAGGGTAGTTGATTAGTGTTATGCACATGCCCGCTTAATTAAGACATGCAAATGTGTTGCATGCAGTTTCCACTGGATCTTGTTAGACATTAAAGTTGAAGAAGGAAAAGTTGAAGTACTGGACTCACTACTTAAAAAAGAAAGTGACTACACCATCTTGAAGGGGATAGTCAACAGGTAATTTCAATAATTATTAACTATATCTCGGCCTATTTAGTTTGTCATTTTCCTGATATCAACTATTTAATAACCCTTATTCATTTTCTTTGCCGGCGGGCAGGGCTTGGGCAAAGTTCATCAAGGTGACTCCAGGCAAATGGCGACAAAAGCTGTTTTGGTATCGACCCAAGGTAAGTAATTAAGTAGTACTAGCTAGCTACCATCTCTTTAATTCTTGTTTCAATACCATTAATTAATTATCATGCTTGATTAATTATTACCTGATTAAATTCAATTCTCGTAAAGGCCCTGAAGCAGGCGCCGGGGACTGATGTGTGTGCATTCTACGTTTGCGAGAACATTCGCATGATGGCGTCCGAAAGGAGCAGATCTGATAGACAGCAATGGGTAAGTTTCACAGAACACTATTCACAATTTTTACATGATTATCGATATTGATCTCCTTCTTAACAGTTCCATGACGTGCGGGAGAAGCTCCTACCAACGGAGCGCATACGAGCACTTCAAGAGGAAATAGCGGGATTTTTGCTCGACCAGGTCATAGATCCCAAAGGAGAATATTATTACTCGCAACCGCCCCCATGAACCACTTGTCATCGTGCTCCGAAGGCACCAAGGCAACATGTAGGAGAAATTGTATATATACCTAATTATATAAATATATACATGCATGTGTATGTGTGAATTATAATGGTGGTTGTGAGACATTCGATGATATATATATATGATCGGTTCTACGAGAAATTCTATTTATATATATTCATAACGTGTACAATATGTAGTTTCGTAAAATACCAGCAAATTAAATGGAAAAAACAAAATTAAAGGAAAAATAAAAAATAAAACCAAAACTGTCGTGGTTTTGTCATGGCAGATGTCCTCATGAAAGAACTTAGTCGTGGAGCCATCACGACGGGTTAGCTTGAAGGGGTTAAAGCGAACACAGGGACGCAAGAGAGTTTATACTAGTTCGGCCCCTTCGATGAAGGTAAAAGCCTACGTCTAGTTGTGATGGAATTGATGGGGTTTCGATGACTAGGGAGCAAAAAAGCTTCTCCTAAGTCTCGAGTTGTTGTCTGTTCTTCTTGAACCGCCGCCGGGTCGTCCCCTTATATACATGGGTGACACCCGTCGGTTTACAGAGTCCCAACACCGGCTCATAGACGCGTCCGGTTTGGTCTACTTATTCCTAACTTACAATACAAGTTACATACCAACGCCGGTTTACGGCTACAAATCTTGAACCGACTATGGGCCTTAGGCCCTCATCTGCCTTCTTGGGCTTTAACATACTTTAACTACTGACGAAGTTAACCCGGCCCAGATAGGCCGGTTTACGCCCAGTAGTAATATCCCCAACATTAGGCCCCAGATTGATTTGAACAAGTTCATGTCAATCCTTAGCAAAAAACCTTCATCTTCAACATCTTCTTGTAGTTTGTTGAACCGCCGTGATGTCTCCTTCTCTGGTCGTTGTAAATCGAAGTGAAGTCATCTGTCATAAAGACACTATCCATGACACCTTTTTTGTTTAATGGATCTGCGACAATCGAGGCGACAGCTCCGTTTCCCAACTCATGGCCCCTTGATTCTCGCGCCTGACATATGTCCCTTTCTTTATAAATAGGACCGAAGGGTCATTTCCTTTCTCTCCCCTTCGTGCCCTTCTGCTTCGTCTTCCTCGCATCACCCAGCCTCGGAGCTCTGCCGCTACCGTCAGCTTCTGCATCAACCTTGGCCGCTGCATCAACCTGAGCGCACCAGAGCACCGCGGCGACCTTCCGCGTCTTCCTCATCTCCAGGAAGTCTTCTGTTCTTTTCAACACAGATCTGCTCTAGGGTTTCATGCTTCTTCTAGTGTTCATCGCCTGCTTCGTGTTCATACGGTAGTTCCTAGATGCATCTGTGAATCCTTGCTCTGTGTAGCGGTAGTTTTTAGCATCCGCCTTCAGTTTCATGCCTCAAGACCATAGATCTACATGTACCTCTGCCCATTGATTCAGTACTGTTCTGTTTTGAACCTTTGAATATTTTTCTTTTTTTTCTGAACATGCTTTAGATCCAATGCTATAGAAGAATCCTGTGAAATCTGTTTCTGCATATTTATTTATCCGCAATCTCAACTGTCTCCATGTTTAGATCAGGCGGTTTAACTTTATATAAAAATTACCAAACCGGTATATACCATTAGTCCCCTTGTTGAACCGCCAGAGTTCCTTAGCCAGACACCGCCGCTTCATAAAACTCCGATTTAGAAATAACTACCTCCAGGTTAACAATGTATGCACCAGTGTATATTTGTCCAACATATTCTTGAACCGGAATTGCTGCCTTTGTAGATCGCGTCATGGCTAAACAAGTGTACGAGTGCAACTGGGTTCCCTCTCGCGTGACCGAGACTCAGCTGAACAATTTAGTCATAACTGGCGCTTTGAGTAGTAAAAAGATTATTCATTGGAGGGTCCCCGGTACAGAATGTCCTCCCACGCCCCAAGAGGGAGAGGTTGTTGTTTTCACGGATCATCTATCCCGGGGCTTCAATCCTCCCGGTTCAAAATTTTACCGGGATGTCTTAGCCAATTTCCAACTCCGCCCACAAGACATTGGGCCAAACTCTGTAACTAACATATGTCACTTCCAAGTGCTCTGTGAGGTATTCTTTCAAGAGGAACCCACAGTTGAATTGTTCAGAGACTGCTTCCATCTAAACCACCGTACTGAATTTACTGACGGTGCCAACACGGAGTTAGCGGTATGGCGATCCAAAAGAGAAAGAAGGTCACTTATCCTCACGCCAAACTACACAGTCATCCCAAAGAGTGGAATCAAACATGGTTCTACTGTAAAGATACCTCTCCTTATGACGAAAATCCTTTACCGGGTTACCATCCAGAACGGCTTAGCAACACGCATCCCTTTCCACAAAGGTTGACTGCCAAAGAGAGAAGCAACTATGCTCCTCAACTATCCAAGCTCAGGGCCTTTATGGCTAACGGTTTAACAGGGGTTGATCTTGCTCGCTGTTGGATATCTTGGAGCATACTGCCCCTCAGCCAGCGCTCCGGTTTGATGTGCGAGTATACTGGCAGTGTCAGCAACCCACTGCGACATATTGACATCCAGCTCACAGATGACGAAGTCACAGAAGCTGTGAAGAAGATTTTGAACGAACCAGAGGCCGTCTGTGCTCGAATCGGCTTGCTTCCCTTTTGTGCCACCAACAAACCGCCAGCTGTAAGATTTATACTTTACTTTTTACTGAATCTGTCCTTGCTCAATTTACCCATTATTTAACATTAACATCTTTCAAACAGGGTGATGATCCGTTTTGGAGCAAGAAACTTCCACAGGAGAAACCAGAGAAGCCAGAGAAACCGGAGAGGCCAAACAGGCCCAAGACCAGAGTTGTTAAGAGGCCAGCTAACAGGAAGAAAACCACCGCGTCTTCTGATCCAGTAGCTGATGATGATGTGGGTAATCCGGACCTAGAAGTAGAACTTGATTCACTTGGATTATTTTTCACACGTCTTATTGATAATGACCGTTGTCAGGATGATGCGGAAGGCAGTCAGGCTGATGCTGTAGAGGTAATCACTCTGTCCTCCGATTCAAGCCCTTTACCTTCACTAAAAATCCGTCAGGAAAACCGGAAAGTTAAATTTTCTCATCCTCTTGCTTATTTGGATCCAAACTTTCTTATGAAGACACAACAGCATGAAGCCCGTCGCACAACCCGGCACAGCAGCCAGGTAGTCACCTCCGCCGGTTTACCGAACAGTTCGGTTCGGAAACACCGTTCAGAGGTCTCTAATTCTCTTGTTAATGCTTGTCCAAAAGCGGGCTGTTTTCGTCAACCTCTTAATCCGTCTGACTCCGATTATCAGGGCACTTCCCATTCATCATCTGGCGAGTCATCAGCCACCCAGCTGCCACCGCTCAAAGCGGTGCTTGGGTGAGTCATATTTCTTACGACGTTTCTGATGCATTACACTATAACATATGTTGTATTGATCACTTATTTCTTTCAGGGCCAAGCCTAGGCCAAGCAAGAAGGCTCGCATGGACAAAGCGGCTGAAGAAGATGCTATACCTGAACCGGACAAAACACCAAGTCCTGAAGCAGCTATCCGTGAGGATGAGCCAAACGACCCACCACCGCAAGATGATGACTTTATTGCTGAAGAGAGACATGTTGACACCTCCGGTCCTGTTGACCAGCCCACAAGCCCCATCCGGATTGAGAAATCCACCAGTCCATCAAAGCCTACTGATAAGCCGACGGCGCAGTGCAAACCGGCAATGCCAAGGATGATGAAGTTGTTATTACTGGCATTGGCCGTACAGAGCCAGGCAATCCTGTCGCTTTATCTAGACATACTGCCGAAGAAGAATTTGCTGCCATTGGCAAAGGCAAATGGAATGCTGATCTGGCGACTTACGCTGCTCTAAACGCCCAAGATCTCCATTCCGGTTATCTGAACCAGATGTATACCAGCCGTGATTATGAAGCCGGTCTGGTTAACATGATGAAAGACAAATATGAGGGAACTTCCATATGCTTTTTCAGCTTGTATGTTTCAATCTTGTCAACTCTCCTAGCCCCTAAGGGCCGGTTTAGGATCTCCGTTCAAACCGGGACTTGTCAATGCAAACTTCAATGTTTCTAAATATGCTGATGTAGCCCCCAAGGTCTGGTTCAACTTTAGTGTAGTTTAAACCGGGACTTTAGGTAATAAAGAGTGTAGCATCAGTACTAATTGAGCAAATAGCCATTAGCCCCCAAGTGCCAAGTTGAATACTTGTATTGAGCTTGGGACTTTTCTGAATAATTGTAGGATGAAGAGCAAATATGCATTAGCCCCCAAGTACCAAGGGCATAACTTGTTATGTGGTTGGTACTTCAATTCTTGTACCGTCATCTGAATCGTATATTTGTCTATATGCAGGCTGAACTGAACAAAAGAGAAGGCCAAACCGCTGATCTGCACAAAAATCTGAAGTGCCAACAAGCTGAAACCTCCAAAGCAAAAGAGGAATTAACCAGCGCTTTAAGCGCCATGGAACAGCTTAAGGAGGGCTTCAAGAAGGATCGGGCGGATTGGGCCACTGAAAAATCCGCTTTAACCAAGCGAGCAGAAGATGCTGAGGCTACACTGAAACCGGTAGTGGACGAACTTACCGGCATAAAGCGGCAAGTGCATGCCATGACTGCTGCCATCTTTGGTAAGCTTTCTTGATTTCTGGAGTAACTCGGCCTTCTTATGGATTGGCTGGCTTGTTAATCCTTTGTAATGTTACAGGGACACGCATTGGTCACTTGGGGTCGGACGTGCGGAAGAAATTGAAAGCCGCCTACACATTGATAGAGCAATTGTACACTGGCGCACAGCGGATCATCTCTACTGCGTCCCATAACAACCCGGCGCCCACTTTGATTCAGGACACTCTTAAGAGACTGTCGATGCTTCCTGCCCGGGTTGAAGAGCTGAAGAAATCTGCTGCTCGAACCGGTGCTATCAATGCCTTAATCCGGGCAAAAGCGTGGGTGCCGGATTTTGATCCTGTTGAAGCGGCTCAAGGCTATCCCAGCTTGAAGGAAGATAGGTCAGAGTTCAGTGAGGAGGATCTGCGAGCGATAAACTGGGAGGTGGGCCCTCTAGCTTGTCAATTGGTTGAAGAGGCAAACTTGTCTCATTATCAAGCCCAATATGATGACCAAAACAAGCGAGTAGCTGCACCAATTCCTGAAGCGGAAAATCTTATCCCTCCAATCCATAAGCATACTTACGCTCCTGATATTGAACCGTCGTTGCTGATCCATGATGAAGTTGTCTTTCAAGTATTAATGGGAATCGACTGGACAACTGTTGATTTCCAGCCGCTGGGTAGAGAAACAGAGGTTGAAGCGGCGCGGGATGACCCACAACCATCAGGCCAGGCTGGTGACCAAGCTTGAACCAGAAGCCGGTTGAAACTGCTGCTCCTTTGTGTTCCGTGAAAAAACAATGATCTTATTTGGGCACCGTGCTGCCTTGTAATAGGCTAGCCAATACTTTTGATGTTGATATGCCTTCGTGCATAATTACTGCAACTTGTGCTTCCTTTGGATGATCAATCTTCCAAAGTATTTTCTGCAATCAAAAAATCTTAAAGTGCCGCCGCGGTTGTACCGTCCGGCAGATTATGATGTCTGTATATATGAAATCAAAACATCTGAAATTTAAGCATATGATCAAATCTTTGTGATACATAATACCTGCCATCGTTAGGCATGAAGTTGGCTTGGCCAATCTTGAAGCGGAGGTTTATAAACCCACACTGTTGGAGGAGATAGTAGCTCCTGTATACATAATGCCGGTTTACCATGTAAACCGTGCTGGGTTATGATAAACACCGTGTTACTCCGTAATAGGATGTTAACAAAAAATCAAACCGGGCAAATAGTCTCTGGATTAAGAATGAACTGTGTTCCGTCAATTGACAGTTGAACCGGTTTAAGAACTTGTCGGTTTAAAAACGCAACAAAAAGAAATATTTATCAAAGAAAATTTCAAGCAAAGGCAATAATAAAACCGTTTGCAAAAAAAGAGGCTGTTTAAGCCGATCAAGTGGCATTACCATGGTCGGACACAACCAAGCCCCCAGTAGGCGTAGCTACAGTTCAAGTCAGCCAGGTCCCCAAATGATGCATTAGCATTATGCCGATCAAGAGGTGTGGCGATGGTTCGGGTTCGACCAAGCCCCCAAGTGATTCTGTGGCCTTAGGCTGATCAAGAGGCGTGACTGGTTCAGACGTGACCAAGTCCCCAAGTGACCTGGTGGCTTTCGCCTATCAAAAGGTGTTGCATTGGTTCGGACACGACCAAGCCCCCAAGTGATATGACATGAAGCTTTTGAAAAGCTAACTCAAGGGGTGAACCGGAGGCCGCTTTAAGACAGAATAACTCCGTGTAACCACACATGATGTGAAAAGAACAGAGACCCCGCTTTAGCTGAGGCTCCGGTTTATTGTATTAATCATAATATATACATTGTCATAATATGTACATAAGTAGAGCCAGTGGCTCAGGTATAGTAAGGCCGAAGATGAGCTATGTTCCACGGCCTGTTGGTCTCCTCCTCTGATGTACGTGAGTCTTTATGCTCTCGAATATCGATCAGATAGTATGAGCCGTTGTGCAGATTCTTGCTGACCACGAAGGGTCCCTCCCAAGGTGGGGATAACTTGTGCATATCAGTCTGGTCTTGGATGAGCCGAAGTACCAAATCTCCTTCCTGAAAGGTTCTGGTTCTGACTCGGCGACTGTGATAGCGATGAAGATCCTGCTGGTAAATCGCCGAGCGGGCAACTGCTATGTCACGTTCTTCGTCTAACATGTCCAAAGCATCTTGCCGTGCTGCCTCGTTGTCCGCTTCAACATAAGCCGCTACACGAGGTGAATCATGACGGATATCACTAGGGAGAACCGCCTCCGCTCCGTAGACCATGAAGAACGGTGTGTATCCTGTTGACCTGTTGGGTGTAGTATTAATGCTCCATAAAACAGATGGTAACTCTTCCACCCAACAACCCGGCGTTCGTTGCAAAGGAACCATAAGCCGGGGATTGATGCCTCGCAAGATCTCTTGATTAGCCCTCTCTGCTTGACCATTGGACTAGGGGTGAGCCACTGATGAAACGTCAAGCCGGATGTGCTCACGTTGACAGAACTCCTTCATAGCACCCTTGGACAAGTTGGTACCATTATCAGTGATGATGCTGTGTCGAAAACCAAACCGGAAAATCACCTTTTTAATGAATTGAACTGCCGTGGCCGCATCACACTTGCTAACGGGTTCTGCCTCTACCCACTTTGTAAATTTGTCCACCGCCACCAAAAGGTGGGTCTTCTTGTCCTTGGACCTGTTGAAAGGCCCAACCATATCCAGCCCCCAAGTCGCAAACGGCCAAGTGATTGGAATCATTCTCAATTCTTGAACCGGCACATGAGCACGTCTTGAGAACTTTTGGCACCCGTCACATCGTCTGACCAGATCTTCCGCATCAGCATGAGCAGTCAGCCAATAGAAGCCGTGGAGAAATGCTTTAGCCACCAAAGATTTTGAACCGGCGTGGTGACCACAATCTCCTTCGTGGATCTCACGCAAGATTTCACAGCCTTCTTCAGGGGACACACAGCGTTGAAACGCCCCTGACACACTGCAATGATGCAACTCGCCATTGACAATAGTCATGGACTTGGATCGCCGGATTATCTGCCGGGCCAGAGTCTCATCCTCTGGTAACTCGCCCCGGTTTAAGTACGCAAGGTAAGGAAGCATCCAATCCGGAATGATATGAAGAGCTGCCACCAATTGAGCCTTCGGATCAGGAATAGCCAAATCCTCTTCACCAGGGAGCTTGACCGACGGGTTGTGCAGCACATCTAGGAAAACATTGGGCGGGACCGGTTTGCGTTGAGAGCCCAACCGGCTTAAAGCGTCCGCTGCTTCATTCTTTCGGCGGTCCACGTGGTCCACCTGATAACCCTTGAAGTGACCTGCAACCATATCCACCTCACGATGATATGCTGCCATGAGTGGGTCCTTGGAATCCCAAGTGCCAGACACCTGTTGAGCCACCAGGTCCGAGTCACCGAAGCACTTAACTCAGCTTAGATTCATTTCCTTAGCCATCCGGAGACCATGGAGTAAGGCTTCATACTTAGCTGCATTGTTAGTACAAGGGAACATTAAGCGGAGAACGTAACAAAACTTATCACCTCGTGGGGAAGTTAACACGTCTCCAGCCCCCGAGCCCTCCAATTGCCTGGACCCATCAAAATGGATAGTCCAATATGTGTGACCCGGTTTCTCTTCAGGTGCTTGCAGTTCTGTCCAATCATTGATGAAATCGACAAGTGCTTGAGACTTGACCGCCGTCCTAGGCACGTATTTCAATCCGTGCGGCCCAAGCGCTATAGCCCACTTGGCAATCCGGCCAGTCACTTCCTGGTTCTGGATTATATCTCCCAAGGGAGCAGAACTGACCACTGTGATGGGGTGTCCTTGGAAGTACTGCTTAAGCTTCCGGCTTGCCATAAAAACTCCATATACCAGCTTCTGCCAATGCGGATACCTTTGCTTGGACTCAATAAGCACCTCGCTGATGTAGTAAACCGGACGCTGAACCGGATGCTCCTTGCCTGCCTCCTTTCGCTCCACCACAATAGCCACACTGACCGCACGAGCATTAGCGGCAACATATAGCAGCAACGGCTCTTTATCAATTGGAGCGGCAAGCACAGGAGGATTGGCCAACTGCCGCTTTAAATCCTCAAACGCTTTATCAGCAACAGAACTCCAGACGAATTGATCCGTCTTCTTCAACATCTGATACAAAGGGATTGCCTGCTCACCAAGGCGGCTGATAAACCGGCTCAATGCGGCAATCCGGCCTGCCAAGCGTTGAACATCATTGATACACTTTGGCTTAGCCAGGGAGGTGATTGTTGTGATCTTCTCTGGATTAGCCTCAATTCCCCTATTGGACACCAGAAACCCCAATAACTTGCCTGCCGGTACACCAAAGACACACTTGGCCGGGTTGAGCATCATCTTGTACGTCCTCAGGTTATCAAAGGTTTCCTTCAAATCATCCATCAGAGGCTCCTTCTCCCTTGACTTAACCACAATATCATCCACATAGGCATGTACATTACGGCCAATCTGTTTATGAAGGCAATTCTGCACACACACCGTTGGTAAGTTGCCTGGGCACTCTTGAGCCCAAAGAGCATAGATACATAGCAGAAGGCTCCAAAGGGAGTTATGAACGCCGTCTTCTCCTGGTCCTTAACCGCCATCTTGATTTGATGATAACCAGAATATGCATCCAGAAAACTCAAACGCTCACAACCCGCCATAGCATCAATAATTTGATCAATACAGGGGAGGGCAAAAGGATCTGCTGGACAAGCCTTGTTAAGATCTGTGTAATCCACACACATGCGCCAGGTGCCGTTTTTCTTAAGGACCAGCACCGGATTAGCCAGCCATTCAGGATGGAAAACCTCAACGATAAAGCCAGCAGCTAAGAGCCTGGCTACTTCTTCTCCAATGGCTTTGCGCCTTTCTTTGTTAAACCGGCGGAGGAACTGTTTCACCGGTTTGTACTTAGGATCCACATTAAGAGTGTGCTCAGTGAGTTGCCTCGGTACACCTAGCATGTCAGAAGGCTTCCATGCAAAAATGTCCCGATTCTCATGGATGAACTCGATGAGCGCGCTTTCCTATTTTGGATCCAAGTTGGCACTGATACTGAACTGCTTGGACGAATCGCCAGGTACGAAGTCAACAAGCTTAGTCTCAGCTGCCTATTTGAACTTCAGGGCCAGATCATGCTCCGTAGTTGGCTTCTTCAATGGAGTCATGTCTGTCGGATCAACATTATCCTTGTAATATTTCAGCTCCTCTGTGGCACAAACCGACTCTGCATAAGCCGCATCACCTTCTTCACGCTCCAAAGCAATTTTGCGGCTTCCTTGAACTGTTATTGTTCCCTTGTGACCCGGCATCTTAAGCTGTAAATACACATAACAGGGCCATGCCATAAACTTGGCGTAAGCCGGCCGCCCAAACAGGGCGTGATATGGGCTCTGGATCTTTACCACCTCAAAAGTCAAAGTCTCTGATCTGGAATCATGATCATCTCCAAAGGCCACTTCCAGAGCTACCTTGCCAACAGGATATGCTGACTTACCAGGTACCACACCATGGAATACCGTATTGGACGGTTTAAGATTTTTATCTGTTAATCCCATACGACGGAAGGTCTCATAATATAAGATATTGATGCTGCTTCCTCCATCCATGAGTACCTTGGTGAACTTATAACCTCCCACCTGAGGTGCCACCACCAACGCCAGCTGACCCGGATTATCAACCCGGGGAGGGTGATCCTCTCTGCTCCATAGGATTGGCTATTCAGACCAGCGTAGATAACGGGACACGGCCGGTTCAACAGAGTTTACTGCTCGCTTATGAAGCTTCTGATCTCACTTGTCTAGGCTAGTGGTGAAAACATGATATTGCCCACTATTCAACTGCTTCGGGTGACTCTGATAACCCGACTGCTGCTGCTGCTGGTTGTAACCTCCTTGGCCATTCTGATGACCTTGATTGTTATGTCCACCCTGATTATCATTAAACCCTGAACCGGGATTTCCTCCGCCATAACCCGTCCCAGATCCTGAGCCACCACCTGATCCGTGGTCATACTGGAAAGCATTAGAGTTCTTGAACTCCTGCATAATGTAACAATCCTTCCAAAGGTGATTGGCTGGCACCTCCTTCGTCCCATGCTTTGGACAGGGCTGGTTTAACAGATAAGACAGGCGGTCCAGATTAGGATTAGGCGCTCCACTGTGATTTGGCGTTTTACCCTTACGTCGCTGGCCCTTGTCCTGCGCGTTGGTATTAGCCACAAAGTCCATGCTGCCATCCGCTTTACGCTTGCCTCCGTTTCCATGACCTGCCGGGTTGTGCTGCTGTCCTTTGGAGTTGATGTTCTTCCTTCCCTTCCCGGCCTTGTCGTCATCAGACTCGGGATCCTTGGTACTATCAGAATTAGCATACTTCACTAACGCAGCCATGAGGGTCCCTATATCGTTGCAATGGCGCTTCATTCGTCCCAATTTCAACTTTAGAGGCCCAAACCGGTAGTTGCCTTCCAAGGTTATAACCGCTGTGTCGGCATTGATACGGTCTGACGAATGCAAAATTTGTGAGACCCGCCGCACCCACCGAGTCGTTGATTCTCCTTCTTCCTGAACACAGGCTGCTAAGTCCACTATCGACATGGGCTGTTTACATGTATCCTTGAAGTTCTGGATAAACCGGGCTCGCAATTGGGCCCATGAACTGATAGAGTTGGCCAGTAAACTTTTTAACCAAGTACAGGCCGTTCCTTCGAGCATCATGGTGAAGTACTTTGCACACGCCGCATCACCCACATCCAGCATCTCCATGGCCATCTCATAGCTCTCTATCCATGTCTCTGGAGGCTGATCAGCAGTATAATTCGGCACCTTGCGCGGGCCCTTGAAATCTTTGGGCAGGCACACGTTGCGTAAAGCGGGGACAAGACAAGGCACCCCCAAAGAGCTAGAAGAAACGCCAGGCTCGACCAAGGTAGTTGGACGAACCGGTGTAAGCTGGCGAGCCTCGTACTGTGCTGCTAACTCGGCCTCCCTGCGCGCTCGGGCCCGGTCCACCACTTCCTGAGCATCACCAACACCGCCCGCCGGGTTGTTACCACGGGGTACTTCATGGTTTCGTGCATTACTTGATACAGCCGGTTCATCCATCCGCCTGCTATAGCTCCAGCTTGGATGAGGGGTGGAATGAATTCGGTCACGACTGTATGAGTATGCTTCCTGCTGGATCAAAGCTGTCCGAAGAAGCTCCTTAACCCGGCGCGTTTCCACCGCCTCCGGCGAATCACCTTCAATTGGGATGGCCTCCAGCCGTGCAGCTGCAGCAACAAGGTTATCCATCGGGTTGGAATAGTGACCTGGAGGTGTCGGGACAGCCTGAGGTACAATAGCGTTTTGAGGCGGATCCATCAAGCGAGGGTGAATCGGCGCGCCCGTCCCTAGTGCTTCCGCCCGGTTTACCAACGGCGCGTTGCTGGTTCCTGCTCCTGGGGTGTTGAAGAGATCTCTAGCTTCGAAAACCTGAGGCAAACGAGACCGGTATTTCCGCTTCAGGACCTCATGGGATGCGTTCTGATCCAGCATAAGTCGGTAAGCTTGCGCATCCAAAGCGGCCCGCTCTGCGGCCATCCTGCCATTCTCAGCTGCCAGGTCGGCCTTGGCTTGAGTGATCTGATCCCTCACCTTCGCAATTTCCGCGTCGTGGGCATTTTGATCCGTCGGATTAGCCTCTGCCATGAGTGTAGCCAACACATCAAACAGATCAGATAAGACTTGAGCCGGCGGGTGCACAGGGCCTCCTGCCCCGGCTGCCGTCGCCGGTCCTGATCCGGAGATCATTGCCGCTGCGGTCGAAGAGTGGATCGCTGCTTGTGTCCAGGCCATGAATATTCCAACCCGGTTTGGCAGATCAGAGGGGTCCAGAATACTGTCGCCATCGGAACAGCCCCCAATCCGTCCGTCTTGTAGCTGATACAAAGATTCGGTTTCTCCGGTTGATGACTCGTCGCCGGAATAAACGACGGTCTCGCCACCAGATTCTGATCCATCCTCATGACTTCCTCCATGGATGACTCCCACGAAGGCACGCTTTACGGCCGGTTTAACCCGGGCAGATCACGCACACTGAGCCGTCTCAACGAGGTCGGTGCAGATGTCCGGCTCAGGGCCCGGTTCACCGATCTTGCCAATGAAGACGTGTATGCCACCAAAGGGGACCCGGTACCTGTACTCGATTGAGCCGGCTTCGGGGCCCCATCCTACATCATCGATGTAGAGCTTGCCGCGATGACTCTTGGTCATCCGGCCCACAGCGTAGCCCTTGAGTCCTTCGAAGTTGCCCTCCAAGAACTTGAAACCATCGTGCGATAGCCCCACGGTGGGCGCCAACTGTCGTGGTTTTGTCACGGCAGATGTACTCATGAAAGGAATTAGTCGTGGAGCCATCGCGACGAGTTAGCTTGAAGGGGTTAAAGTGGACACAGGGACGCAAGAGAGTTTATACTAGTTCGGCCCCTTCGATGAAGGTAAAAGCCTACGTCTAGTTGTGATGGAATGATGGGTGTTTGATGACTTAGATCTCCTCTCT